>NC_134353.1:95848353-96148353 GCF_048569485.1 Anomaloglossus baeobatrachus | reverse complement strand
AACCTGGGCCGAGCCCCAGCTCACAGGCCCCAGGCTCCACAATGACAAGTTAAGCTGTGTGTCCCACCAGCACTGGTGCTCTCCTGCACCCAGTCTGGTCTCAGGGGACTCCCCTCCAGCAAAGCTCACTATGTGTTACCTCCTCTTATACCTCATGTGGCACACGCCCCCCGGTGGTTGTCCTGGTGACCGGGAAGTCCCATGCTACTGGATGGCTGACTCTCCCTGCCCACCCCAGTCCACTCCCCCTGTGGGGAAGGCACCTAACTGCATGTGAATTGTGTCTGGTGTGAGCATCGGCAAACCTCCTGTCACTTACCCCAGATAGATACTGCTTCTTAACTTAGTTGCAGTACCCTGTAGCGACCAGAGCCTCAGGGGCGCTACATTTGCGTGTCGTATTATGCCGATGGGTAGGGATTTTTGGCTGCCACAGCTGGGATCACCCCCCAATCATAAAATTAATTTACAAAGGGAACTCAGGAATGATTTGTTACTGTGGAAGGGGTTTCTGGGAATGTACAATCGTAGGTCTCTAATGATCACAGACATATTTGAGAATTTTGATTGCAATGCATTTACCGATGCAGCGAGTAGTACACTTTGATTGACAACTAGCTCTGCAACGCGTCTATGCAGAAAGAGCTGTCAATCAAAGTACTGGCTCTGCTTACCGCCAACACGCACAGTATAGTAAGCGGTGTATGCCCCCATGACTGAAAGCAGGTGCTCCCATAATGGAAATAATTTCAGTTTCTCCCAGTAGATGCACTCTCAGTAAGGCCCCCTTCACACGTCAGTGATTCTGGTACGTATTTAACTGTTTTTATATGTATCAGAATCACAGATATATGTAGACCCAATAACATCAATGGGTCTGCGCCCACATCAGTGATTTCTAATCAGCGCACACACGTGTCCATGTGTTCTGCACGTAGATAAGTCCATTTTTCTCTGGCAGAACTGATGTCACATGGACCACACAGTGGTGTGATCCATGTGACACAAACCAGAGAAAACGTGTCTGTGAAATAAAATGAATTGCTATACTCACCTGTCTTCAGCGTTGCTGTCTTCAGCGCTGCTGTCATTTGCTTTCAGGCCCACTCATTCAGCTCATGAATATTCACTTTACTGCGGGCCGGGAAGCAGCAGCACCAGAGACATCAGCACCGGAGATTGCAGCACGGGAGACAGGTGAGCAAAATGTTCTTGTGTGCACCAAAAACACGTTACAAGGCTGGGTCATATATATCTTCAACACGACCATGCAAAACACAAAAGTTTTTTATGGACATGTGAAAGGGTCGTAAGGCAGCCAGGCAGCATTGAAACATTAATTACCTGCTGCTTAACCTTATATATTAATTTTCCAAGGTGAAGGGCTCCCTTTAAAATAAACTAAAATTCCTAAAAAATATTGTAGCAATTTCCATGTTTAATTTTGTGTTAGAAAGTTACTTTAAATGCAGTTCATTGAAGCGGTGCCAATAGTTGAGCTTTATTTTGCCAGTGTTGTTTTCACTTCGAGCCATAGCGATAGACGTACACATTATTTTAGACACATTTTGGCAGTACATATGTTTTCCTCTGAGAGAAGAACATTTCTGTAGGGTTATTACATTGTAGAAAACAGCTCCAATAAATACACCTTCCCATACAGTATGCCTTTAAAAAGTCATCAGTCATGTGCTCCTTGTGTGCATAATAAAGAAAATGTAAGGCTGAATGCACCTGATGAATTGTTCTATACATCCACTTATTATACAGAGAGATGTGAAGGGGTCAGCACTTTTAAATTAATCTCTGGGTGCAAAACATTGCATATTTATCCTTCCTGCAAGCCTCAGAGCGTTGTAATACATTGCATGTAATATCATAGAGTCGGACCTGCTATGCCGTGTAACAGAGTCGTGAGATTTATCCACAGAAGAAAAAAAAGAACAGATCCCACTGTATACCATGTATGTGGGGATATAGAAGCCTTAAAAAGACATACAATTCAGCAATTCAACATGTGAACTCATATAAACACATCTGTGTGAAAGAAACTTCCCCATTTATGATATGTTATACCACCTACATAATACAAGGCCAAAGGACATCTCGTAATTTTACATATTGGGCTTTCAATCACCACATTTAAAGGGAACCTGTCCTTAGATTTGGCCCCTATAATCTGATGCCATCACCAGAGAGCTCTTATGTATAGCATTCTAACATGCTGTATATAAGAGCCCAGGCGCTGTGTAGAATGTAAAAATAACTTTATAATACTCACCTAACGGGCGGTCTAGTTTGATGGGTGTTGCTGTTCTCCGGTCTGACGCCTCCTTTCTGCTGCAATAGCCGTATTCCTTCTATCCTGCCCAGCGTGGATGACACAATCTATGTGTTCCACACTGGCTGGGATTGTGATCCTGCGCAGGCGCACTGTAATCTGCCCTACTCAGGGCAAATGAAAGTATTGTAGTGTGTATATACGGGCGGTCTTTAACCTTTCCTCAAGCCTGCACACTACAATACTTTGATCTTCCCTCAGCAGGCCGGTGTGGAAGACATAGAATGCGTCATCCAACCTGGGATGGGGGTAGAAGAAAGATGGCAATCGCAGCAGAGAGGAGGCACTGGACCAGAGAGCAACGACACCCATCAGACCAGAACGCCCCGCAGGTGAGTGTTATATAAAATGGCCTGGGTTCTTATATACAGTATTCTAGAAGACTGTATATAAGGACTCACTAGTGGTGGCCGCAGCTTATAGGGGAAAGTTAGTCTCCTAAAATGTGATTGGGCAAGCCAAAAGAGAAAGTGCACATACCTGAATAGAAGTGAAACAGGATGGCAGTAAATAAAAAAAAAAAGAGATCCTGCAGCAGTTGGACCAATACAAAACAGGCTGTGGCCCAACCAAGAGGGAAACCGACCAGCAACCAGAGACCACCTGTTCGATCCCTGGTGTGGAATCATGACAGTTATCATTAAAACCTCTTGTAGACAACTCCAACTCATATACTCATAATGCTTATAAGGAGTGTTCTTGGACATTCAAATAGATGACCTATCCTTTAGGTAGGGTAATAATATCTGATTGGTGGGGGTACAACAACCAGCACTCCTGCTGTTCCTGGTACTGGCAGCAGCTGGAAGTGTTTAGTTGTGGAGCTAAGCAGTACAGATCTGTCAACTGTATTAGGGCTATAGCCAGGTACTGCCCATCTGCCCCGATTCGAATCAATAGATGTAGATCTGCTATCTGGTCACATCACTACGTAGTTATTAGAGCTCTGTAACTCTGTTCTAAAAATTAATACATTGGGAAACAGCTGATTGGTGAGGTTGCCAGGCATCATACCTCCATCGTGAGCTGTTGATGACCTAACCATTGGATAGGCCATCAATAAAAATGTCCCGGGCAAACCCTTTAAATTTGAATTTGAATTTGAACGCAACATATTCAGTATCTCTCCATAGTTATAAGAAACAGTTGACTTTGAGAAAAGTTGATTGGTGGGATGTCGGGTGTCATACCCCCATTGTTCAGCTACTGATGACCTAACGTATTGATAGGCCATCAATATAAAAGTCCCAGACGACCCCTTTAAATTTGAATTTGAATTTGAACGCAACATATTCAGTATCTCTCCGTAGTTATATGAAACGGTTGGCTTTGAGAACAGCTGATTGGTGGGATGCCGGGTGTCATACCCTCATCGTTCAGCTATTGATGACCTAACATATGGCTAGGTCATCAATGTAAAAGTCCCAGACAAACCCTATAAATTTGAATTTTAACACAATATATTCAGTATCTCTCCATAGTTATATGAAACAGTTACAATATTCATCCTATAAGGACTAATAAAGAAAATGTAGTATTTTGCTTAGGTGCAGGTGCACATATTGGCTTGAGGATAGAAGTCATGAGGTACCGGTAAAAGACAGTATTTTTGTATTATTGACAGTTTGTAACAAGATAAGATTTTTTTTCTTAGAGGCCAATGATGACTTTCAAAACAAAGATGGGAACGGTTAAAGTGGAAATGAACTAAGATTAGAAAGACTGATCTATTTAGCAGGGTCATGGAGCAATAGAAAGTGATGGACCTTGATGACCTTTTTAATTAAATGCAGAAGGTGCCCTTTACTTGATGCTTTGGTGAATGCCTTAGATAGGAGACCCGTGAAAGTTATAGAATAATGTGACCAGAGGGACTAATGAACAAACGGCTGTATACTATGCAGAGGTGATTCAGGATGTTCTGTAAATGTTTATTAATTGTTTTATTTGACATTAATTGCCTTTATCTTTTGATCTGCATATGAATTAATGTAAGTGTGCTCCATAGTTGTTTATGAAATATTATCGATGTCGGAAATAAAAATTGCAAATAATCACAAATATTAGAATAATCACTAAATATTTGATTTCATATAATTATGATCAAGGAGCAATAAAAATGTAAGGGCGTCCTGCGTCAGATGGATGCGGACATTGTCATCCTGAGATTTGCGCTGTCAGTGGCTTCCCGATCCGCTTGTTTATCATCTGTGTCACACAGGACATCAAGATGGAACGATCTTAAAAATAACACTACAGCATGTGTCTAAATAGATTGCAACCTTTGACATGTGCAGACTGAAGGGAACAAGGACATTTAATTTTAGCTCATAAAACCACCTATAAACCCTGTATATTGTCCATGTGTATAAAACTGCAGCATTTGTGAGGCTTTGAAAAGGATGCGAGACCTAGATACTATAGACTTCATTTCAGGTAATGACATCACAGAAAGGTGATGATGTCATAGTTGGGATGACATCATAAAAAGCTTCCGAAACTGATTATTTTTTTTCATTCTCTTTTTACCACCGTAGCAGTAAGGTTTTCATGGAGACAAACAACACATGAGATTTATTTATTCATGGTATCTCAACTTGGTAAAATTGCAAAATGCTTGTAAATGCAAAAATCTTTGCAATTTACCTTTTTGTCTATTATTTACTGCTAGTTCCCCAGTGGAAACTGATGAAATCTATCAGTGGTGGCCAATCTCCTTGGCAAGGAGTACAGTGCTTACAAGCTGTTTGCAATACAGTTTGTAAGAGCTGCCGTAAAGCTAACTGGATGACTTGATCAGGCCAGTGTCATGATCAATGCAGGGCACCAAGCCACATTTGCATAGCTCCCTTTTTCTTCCTTTTTCCACTGCATTGACTACAATTGACATATTATTCCACTCTCACATGATATCTTTAATATAACACACTTCTTTTATTTTTGCTCTTAGCATAATTGAACACGGACCTATACAGTTAGCTTCACATGTTATTCATCTAGACCTTGTAGTCCTTCTAATTTTGCCATTTAAGGTACGCCCCCTTGAGGTATTCACACTTGGCTAGTCATATAGCATATTTTCATGTATTGATGATTGTACCATTCACTCCATAGACGGTCTTGGACCTCATCTCCACCACATTTCACAATAGATAAGGTGTGATACCAAACATTTGATATTAGATCAAATACCGCCACAGGTATGCAAAAAAAACCCCACTTTTCCTCTCTTTCTCCATATTTTTTTCCCCAACATACTGACATATATTGATATTACTTTATATCTCATCATTCTAGTGATATGTGGACGCTAGAGATACTGTACTTACCTGATCCGCTTTGGGTGCTAATTTGAAAGTCATTCTTGTTATACATAGGTACGTCGTAATCTTCTGCTCTATTGTATATCATGTTTTGTATCATCATACTGGACACCATATACAGTGCCTACAAGTACCAAACAGAGAAAGGGGGTGACCCTGCTCACCTGTGCCCGAGATCAAATCCAGA
Source organism: Anomaloglossus baeobatrachus (assembly GCF_048569485.1). NCBI lineage: Eukaryota > Metazoa > Chordata > Amphibia > Anura > Aromobatidae > Anomaloglossus > Anomaloglossus baeobatrachus. The sequence goes on along the minus strand of NC_134353.1, from coordinate 96,142,502 downwards.
CCGTGCACGGAAAGAAAGAGGTAGGCAGACCTCAGCATCAGCATGAGTACAGTAGAAATCCAGCAATCTGGTCCAAAATGGGTTAAAATTAAATTCTTTCTTTATTTCATGTTCAAGTTAAAAACTTTTCCATCATGAATTCATAGGAATAGACGTGAGAGGACGCGTTTCGAACAGAGTTAGTTCTTAGTCTGTCTCTGAGATAAAGAAAGAATTTAATTTTAACCCATTTTGGACCAGATTGCTGGATTTCTACTCTACCAGTGCCTACAAGTAGTATTCAACCCCCTGCAGATTTAGCAGGTTTGATAAGATGCAAATAAGTTAGAGCCTGCAAACTTCAAACAAGAGCAGGATTTATTAACAGATGCATAAATCTTACAAACCAACAAGTTATGTTGCTCAGTTAAATTTTAATACATTTTCAACATAAAAGTGTGGGTCAATTATTATTCAACCCCTAGGTTTAATATTTTGTGGAATAACCCTTGTTTGCAATTACAGCTAATAATTGTCTTTTATAAGACCTGATCAGGCCGGCACAGGTCTCTGGAGTTATCTTGGCCCACTCCTCCATGCAGATCTTCTCCAAGTTATCTAGGTTCTTTGGGTGTCTCATGTGGACTTTAATCTTGAGCTCCTTCCACAAGTTTTCAATTGGGTTAAGGTCAGGAGACTGACTAGGCCACTGCAACACCTTGATTTTTTCCCTCTTGAACCAGGCCTTGGTTTTCTTGGCTGTGTGCTTTGGGTCGTTGTCTTGTTGGAAGATGAAATGACGACCCATCTTAAGATCCTTGATGGAGGAGCGGAGGTTCTTGGCCAAAATCTCCAGGTAGGCCGTGCTATCCATCTTCCCATGGATGCGGACCAGATGGCCAGGCCCCTTGGCTGAGAAACAGCCCCACAGCATAATGCTGCCACCACCATGCTTGACTGTAGGGATGGTATTCTTGGGGTCATATGCAGTGCCATCCAGTCTCCAAACGTCACGTGTGTGGTTGGCACCAAAGATCTCGATCTTGGTCTCATCAGACCAGAGAACCTTGAACCAGTCTGTCTCAGAGTCCTCCAAGTGATCATGAGCAAACTGTAGACGAGCCTTGACATGACGCTTTGAAAGTAAAGGTACCTTACGGGCTCATCTGGAACGGAGACCATTGCGGTGGAGTACGTTACTTATGGTATTGACTGAAACCAATGTCCCCACTGGCATGAGATCTTCCCGGAACTCCTTCCTTGTTGTCCTTGGGTTAGCCTTGACTCTTCGGACAAGCCTGGCCTCGGCACGGGTGGAAACTTTCAAAGGCTGTCCAGGCCGTGGAAGGCTAACAGTAGTTCCATAAGCCTTCCACTTCCGGATGATGCTCCCAACAGTGGAGACAGGTAGGCCCAACTCCTTGGAAAGGGTTTTGTACCCCTTGCCAGCCTTGTGACCCTCCACGATCTTGTCTCTGATGGCCTTGGAATGCTCCTTTGTCTTTCCCATGTTGACCAAGTATGAGTGCTGTTCACAAGTTTGGGGAGGGTCTTAATTAGTCAGAAAAGGCTGGAAAAAGAGATAATTAATCCAAACATGTGAAGCTCATTGTTCTTTGTGCCTGAAATACTTCTTAATACTTTTGGGGAACCAAACAGAATTCTTGTGGTTTGAGGGGTTGAATAATAAATGACCCTCTGAATAAACTTTTCACAATTTAAAAAAAAAAAATTAAAAAAGAAATAACATTCTTTTTTGCTGCAGTGCATTACACACTTTCAGACTGATCTACAGTCCAAATGTCACAATGCCAAGTTAATTCCGAATGTGTAAACCTGCTAAATCTGCAGGGGGTTGAATACTACTTGTAGGCACTGTATATGGGAGATTTTTACTTACAGTTAGGTCTAGAAATATTTGGACAGTGACACAATTTTCGCGAGTTGGGCTCTGCATGCCACCACATTGGATTTGAAATGAAACCTCTACAACAGAATTCAAGTGCAGATTGTAACGTTTAATTTGAAGGTTTGAACAAAAATATCTGATAGAAATTGTAGGAATTGTACACATTTCTCTACAAACACTCCACATTTTAGGAGGTCAAAAGTAGTTGGACAAATAAACCAAACCCAAACAAAATATTTTTATTTTCAATATTTTGTTGCGAATCTTTTGGAGGCAATCACTGCCTTAAGTCTGGAACCCATGGACATCACCAAATGCTGGGTTTCCTCCTTCTTAATGCTTTTCCAGGCCTTTACAGCCGCAGCCTTCAGGTCTTGCTTGTTTGTGGGTCTTTCCGTCTTAAGTCTGGATTTGAGCAAATGAAATGCATGCTCAATTGGGTTAAGATCTGGTGATTGACTGGGCCATTGCAGAATGTTCCACTTTTTTGCACTCATGAACTCCTGGGTAGCTTTGGCTGTATGCTTGGGGTCATTGTCCATCTGTACTATGAAGCGCCGTCCGATCAACTTTGCGGCATTTGGCTGAATCTGGGCTGAAAGTATATCCCGGTACACTTCAGAATTCATCCGGCTACTCTTGTCTGCTGTTATGTCATCAATAAACACAAGTGACCCAGTGCCATTGAAAGCCATGCATGCCCATGCCATCACGTTGCCTCCACCATGTTTTACAGAGGATGTGGTGTGCCTTGGATCATGTGCCGTTCCCTTTCTTCTCCAAACTTTTTTCTTCCCATCATTCTGGTACAGGTTGATCTTTGTCTCATCTGTCCATAGAATACTTTTCCAGAACTGAGCTGGCTTCATGAGGTGTTTTTCAGCAAATTTAACTCTGGCCTGTCTATTTTTGCAATTGATGAATGGTTTGCATCTAGATGTGAACCCTTTGTATTTACTTTCATGGAGTCTTCTCTTTACTGTTGACTTAGAGACAGATACACCTACTTCACTGAGAGTGTTCTGGACTTCAGTTGATGTTGTGAATGGGTTCTTCTTCACCAAAGAAAGTATGCGGCGATCATCCACCACTGTTGTCATCCGTGGACGCCCAGGCCTTTTTGAGTTCCCAAGCTCACCAGTCAATTCCTTTTTTCTCAGAATGTACCCGACTGTTGATTTTGCTACTTCAAGCATGTCTGCTATCTCTCTGATGGATTTTTTCTTTTTTTTCAGCCTCAGGATGTTCTGCTTCACCTCAATTGAGAGTTCCTTAGACCGCATGTTGTCTGGTCACAGCAACAGCTTCCAAAGGCAAAACCACACACCTGTAATCAACCCCAGACCTTTTAACTACTTCATTGATTACAGGTTAACGAGGGAGACACCTTCAGAGTTAATTGCAGCCCTTAGAGTCCCTTGTCCAATTACTTTTGGTCCCTTGAAAAAGAGGAGGCTATGCATTACAGAGCTATGATTCCTAAACCCTTTCTCCGATTTGGATGTGAAAACTCTCATATTGCAGCTGGGAGTGTGCACTTTCAGCCCATATTATATATATAATTGTATTTCTGAACATGTTTTTGTAAACAGCTAAAATAACAAAACTTGTGTCACTGTCCAAATATTTCTGGCCCTGACTGTATATTCAAATGGAAAGCTTATTATATATGTTGATATCATCCTGTTAACAGGATTTCTATGATCATAATATGTATGCTTCCTTTCCTGTAACCATTCATGTATATTACATTGAAACTGACATTGTACTTTTTGTTGTTTTTTGTTTTTTATTTTTTCTTGGTATATAAAAACTAGTCCTTGAAGAAAACCCCCACAGGGTTGAAAAGTCGGACAGTATATGAACACACAAAAAATAAAATAATTTTTTTGAGCACCATATTGGACTCTTTTTCATATTTTCACTAGTGTGCCCGAGTACATTTATATAGAGTGTCATGATCCAGGACTCGTATTCTCCACTCCAGAGTTTCACAGACCTGGTCTGGTCATGTCAGCTTAACTCCCATCAGCCTGCATTCCTGTGCTGCTTATAGTTTTGCTCTGCAGCCTGCGACTAGCTCTGGTGAGAATTCCTGTTTGATCTGACTCCTTGTTTCCGTGCTCTGACCTATACCCTCCCCCGTTCGTCCATCTATCCTAGTTCCTGACTGTTGTTTGTGTTCCTCTCTGCATACCATGTCTCCCGGCTTCTGACTCGGTTCTGTTCTCTGACTTGATTTTGATCCTCACTTTGCTGTGACTTGACTTCCCGGCTAGACCCTGACTGTTTGACTACTCTATTGCCCCCTGGTGGTTTGCCTGTTAACTGCCTGCTGAAGTTACTCTGCTGTACTTCAGCTGTCTTTCTGTTAGAGTGTTACTTTATCTATCCTTCACTACTCTGCTGCCACCTACTGAGGAATACGCTGTACTACGTCTTACTTGTCCTTTGTATAGCGTGACAGCCAGCTTCCATGTCCCTGTGGCCCCCAATAAAGCTATGAAACAAACTAACAGATAAACAGAAAAACATCTGCACTCTGAGACGTTAAGGCATGCATACATGTTTGTGTACTTTCATGTCTCAGATTGCAGCTGTATTAGTTAGTTTATTTCTTGGTCAGGTTGCAGTTGTTCACATTTGTCTGTTAGGAAATGCTGTCAGTTTTTTAATTTTGGATTATGGGGTCATGCCTTCTGATTAAGCAATCTTTCCTATCAGCTTAAGGAGATTTTTAATTCCCTAGTAGCAGCTTCCAGCACACTCATAAAATTATATTCAGCCCAGGTAGAGGCATTATTATGTAGGATACGCCTTGACCCTGGTTGCTGGGCTCACATAAAATTGGCTTTTTTATAAATTTATCCTCAATATGGTTTTAGAGACAAAAGTGAATCTGTTTGCAACATTGGAGAGTGCACAAATCGGCCAGTGGCACAAGGATAATGCAGGTCTGAACTGACAGTAAGGAATACACTACCCTAGGAAGTAGGGGAGCGGTACACTCCTAAAAAGCAAATGTTGAGAAAAACTCCTTTTGTGTGGATATGACTATTGTCCAAGCCCATTATGCTATGTGAAACATAAGCTTCTTCAGCTGTTTCTTCTGTTCTACTTTTCATTCTGTTTTAGGTTATATTTTTAGGTTAGTTGCTAAAAATGAAAAACACTCTTGTCTCTTCTTTTGATCAAATGAGACTGAGATTGAACTAAACTTTCAAAAAGGATTATACATTTATTCTGACATTGACTATCAAAGTATATACACCAGCATCATCAGGTCTATTTACTTATTATGCAGTTTATAGTGTGAAAATCTGGTGACAGATCTTCTTGTAGTTAGCATGTCTTCAAGTGTTCAGTTCTTTTAACCTGATAACGACCAAGCACAGACGGACATCCGACCACTTTTCAGCATCCCCGATGCCTCTTCTTGTTAGGAAGCCCGTTGCGATGTCATGGATACATGCACCACAACGATGATGATGTTTTGATTTAGTTTCCTAAAGGGCTAGTATATAATTGTCATATTTGGCAAAAATCCAAGCAGTGCATTGATTTTTTAGAAACAGTCCAGGCAAATTTTGGGATGTCTTTGTCATACCCCACCCATAAATAGGCTTTCTTGGTTGGGACTAGGGCAGGGCTAAATCATCTCCCATTACAGGAGGGTGTGGTTCAGTTCTCTGACAGGAGGCTTCTCATTAACATGTAACACTTTCTTTAAGGGCAGAGTCACACTTGCATCTCGCTTCTGATGGGAGAGCATTGAATGCAATATGCTAATAACCCTCGGCTCAGGCTCTTGCTGCGAATCGGAGCTGAGTGTCATGTGACTATGGTCCGTTCCTGAGATCGGATCACAGCGGCGGAGGAGAGGGAGATATTAATCCCCCCATCTCCTCTATTGTGAGCCTGTGCATATATCGCACTGCACTTGGATGTCATCCGAGTGCAGTCCAATGTTTCTCTCGCACCCATAGACTTATATGGGTGCAAGTGAAACGGCTCTCGCAGACAGTCGCAGCATGCTGTGATTTCTTCCTCAGATCTGAGCTGCAGTATTGTCGTACATGGGGCAGAGTGCAATGCCGGATTTTCTCACTGCACTCATGCAAGTCATGCGCAAGTGTGATTCTGCCTTAAAATGGAGTATTTTATCATCATTTATCGTTATCATTTTTTTTATTATAACTAGGGTTGAGACTTTCATCCTCACATATATATTCTGAGCCATCTGATGAACTTCACTACCATATAACAATCTGCGCTATTAACAGAATGAGCCCTCGCTCCGGTCAATTTTCTGCCGATTGTGTTTTATTGGTCTGGTAGATATCATTTTGATGTGTGTTCTCTTTGTAAAACTCGCTACATTCTCTTCATTAAGTGCAGCTGTTGTGTCTTGCTGTGCCGCGCATTAGGAGTCAGGACCATAATAATTGCCATATTTGTCCTCCTTCTGTCATATGTCAGGATTGGTTACAAAGTTATATCTGCCAGTCTTTTCTCCGAGCTGAGAATGAGAAAAATATTGCTTGTGATCTATAGCAAGCGAAGGCCGTTAAACAAGATTATAGACTGATTGCTTGATTTAGTACTTCAGGTGTCACCAAGAAGTGTGAAGCTCTTCTCTTCTGCTTTTCCATCATCCGGGTTTTTTTTCAGTTTTCTACTTGTTGATAACTCTATAAAACCCTAAGTGAGCTCTTGTAGTTTCTATGGAAAAAATGACTGACTTCTTCACATAGAGGGTTAATCCTTTAAAAGCACGGTCTATGATTTCCTCTACACCATACGATATGTAAGGACATATTTAGATAGTATTTTGTAATTTTAGGCAACACAAACAGCACGGTGGCCAAGTGGTTAGTACTACTGCTTTATACCCCACCAAGGAGAACATCTACAAGGAGCTTACATTCTGCCGTGTTGGCAATGTTTTCCTTCCACACTCCAAAGACATATGATATGGAAATGTAGATGTACAGCGCTGTGGAATATGTTGGCGCTACGTAACCATGCACAGTATAAGAAATTATTCTGGATAAACTTTTATTAAAGAGGCACTACTAGAAAATGTTTCCAGAGATATTGGTATAAGGCGGGCTTTGCACACTACGACATCGCAGGTGCGATGTCGGTGGGGTCAAATTGAAAATGACGTACTTCCGGCATCGCATGTGACATCGTAGTGTGTAAAGCCTGGATGATACGATTAACGAGCGCAAAAGCGTCGTAATCGTATCATCGGTGCAGCGTCGGCGTAATTACGCTGACGCAACGGTCCGATGTTGTTCCTCGCTCCTGCGGCAGCACACATCGCTGTGTGTGAAGTCGCAGGAGCGAGGAACATCTCCTACCGGCGTCACCGCGGCTTCCGTAGGATATGCGGAAGGAAGGAGGTGGGCGGGATGTTTACATCCCGATCATCTCCGCCCCTCCGCTCCTATTGGCCGCCTGCCATGTGACGTCGCAGTGACGCCGCACGACCCGCCCTCTTAATAAGGAGGCGGGTCGCTGGCCAGAGCGACGGTCGCAGGACAGGTGAGTCCATGTGAAGCTGCCGTAGCGATAATATTCGCTACGGCAGCTATCACAAGGATATCGCTGCTGCGACGGGGGCGGGGACTATCGCGTTCGACATCGCAGCATCGGCTTGCGATGTCGCAACGTGCAAAACCCGCCTAAGTCTATGTTCATATTGTGTCTTTGGCACACATCAGTGGTTCTGTCAAGACTTCTGTCTGAAACCCTAAAATTATGGATTTGGATGGGGCCGTTGAGCTTAAAGATGTAGATCAAGTAAACTTCTGATCTTTGTGACCTCTTTTGCAGGTGGGCACAAAAGTACAGTCAACAATGCTGTCGTGCCTGCTGCAAAAAGGTGAATACTAACGAAAATGTAGTCAGATAGAGTACAAAGTGACTCTGCCTCTGTCATCAAACTAAAAGCCCATGCCAAATGTTTTGCACAAATCCTATTTTTTCAAGGATTCAGAGACTAGTCCCGATGGAGACACTGATGTAAAGCAAAGACACAACAATATGAACTCAGTCTAGGAATGGAACTACAAGCACAATATGCAACTACATGTTCCCTGGAATATGAAAGGTTTTACAAAGAAGATAAAGATATTGACCACTTCCAAGTACTATGGGGACTCATTTAAGATGGACAACAATGAACTAGAAGCTGTAAGAGACTTCAACCTACTCGGATCAATGATCACTCAAGATGTGACGACAACACCGGAAGTCAATAGAAGAATAGCTATGGGCAAATCAAGAATGAAACACTTGGCAAGGTCCTCAAATAGAGGAACATTTCAATGGCTCATACATAGTCTGGTCTTTTCTGTAGTAACATATGAAGGCAAAACCTGAGCAATAAAAAAACAAGAGAGAAGAAGAATCATCGCCTTTGAAACGTGTTTCTGGAGAATGATGATATCAATGCGATGGATGGCAGAAAGAACAAACAAATCAATTTTCAAACAAATTAAGCCAAACATGTCATGAAGTGGTTAAAAGATACTAAAAAAAAGAAACATATAAATAGCACATTGATTTTATATAAGAATGCATATGTTCATTCTTTTGAGCGTTTTAGTTACTTTAGCACTTATTCTCTCGAAAACTTCAAGTTGCACCTTAATTTGGTGACTTTTGAAAGCTTTCAGGACAGAATTCTGGTATGACACATTTAATCAGTCATGCCCTATGTCCTTTTGAGCTGATACACTTCTGGGGTGGTGCTGAAGTAGGGTCCAAAACCATCTCAAATAGATGTAGAAACTTGGCACTCAAGATAAATGTGAATAGTGGTCTTTTATTGAGGAAAAGTTGTAGGACCAGCACAAGCACAGACGTTTCGGTCAAAGACCTTCAAGATCAGTGTGCGTGCAGGGGGTCCTCAGAAGGTGTAGCAACTGGCGTAGTCAGGTATGACACGGGCACATGAGCTGAAGCAATGAAAAAGATGAAGTCTAGCACCTATAATTATGGACCTTGTCCAAACACATCAGATGTCACTGCACCTTTTATGGTTACCATGTTTTAACTATTTGAAAAAAAGACAAGAGTTTTATTTCAGTAATGGCCTTCATCATCTTCGTTGCCATTATAAATGGCAAGCAAAAATTGTTTGCAGCACCTTTGGTAGACTCCTCATCCAGGCAAAAGGGGACGCAAGTCAGGTCCAAGGGATCCACTTGGTGTCTATGCTACAATTATCAGTAACGGACAGCATTGCAGGAGTGTATTCCCTATTCTTTATTCTATCAGATAATACACAATGTTTCGCCCTACAACAGGGCTTTATCAAGCGTTGCCATTATAGTTTACATGCCCGTGTTTTTTCATGAACATTGTGTCTCTGCTAAAACTATGGAGACATGTCCTTTTTTGAGCAGCTCGGATGAAAAAGGCCAATACAAGTCTATAGGTCTGTTAAAAATGCGTACAGCACACACATGACATCTGTGTACATGTGCTGTACGTGTTGGCATTGAATAATACAGGTGAAGCTTTTTAATGTATTTATCCATATGTGAAAACTGATTGATGACAGATGGATAAAAAACACTGATGACACCAATATCATTTGTTGGGGCATACGTGAAAAATACTAACGTCTGATTGAGGCTTTGGGCCCCCATGTGACTGGCAGAAGGACCACTGAGCCTCTCACCCCTATTCACTAATGTCTCTAGCTCTGCCTTTACCATCCAGCTTTCTCCCTCACAGTATTATACATTCTGACAGCGAAGCACAATAAATATTATCATTTACTGTAACCTGACAATTTCCAGGCTGGTATATTACATCCATGAATTGTTTTGCAGCTGAATTATTTCTGGTGGTGAGCAGAACTGAGCGGCTTCTTTTTCCAGTTGTGTGTTTCGAGTGTTGAGGACAATTAAAGATGATCCAATTAGCTCCAAGGGGTAAAATACCTTGTCAGTACGCTCATGCTGCCTTCATAGAATAATTTTACATGATGACTCTGCAATCAGGATACAAAGTGACATCAGATTAGATAATGGGCTTTCTCCACAATTTGCATTTGATTATACGTAGGTTTTGTTTATATCTGTTTTCGGTATCTTAAATTTATCTTTATCATCACTGAAGTGGATAACGGCAGCGAGGTTTCCGTAGTGGAGATGACTATTACTTGGTGGTTTGCATTTGATTTCTTCCTTTTAGAACTGTCAGCGCTTACGGTATCTTTTTCTAAACATAGAGGAGTAATTGTAGCGTGCAGTGATCACTTGATATTTAAGGATCCGTGCCTGCACCCACTGAATCAGACAAATTAACCAAATGTGCTTCATTCTTCCATAAAAACATCGTCGTGCTCTTACTTCAACATGAATGCTTCTGAAGGAGGACACTGTATGTGTGGGCTGTGTGCTTACTTTATTAACCCTTTCACGACCGGCCGATTTTTCGCTTTCCGTTTTTTTTTTTCGCCATTCTTTTTCTGAGAGACGTAACTTTTTTATTTTTCAGTCAATATGGTCATGTGAGGGCTCATTTTTTGCGGAACGAGCTGTACTTTTAAATGAAACCATCAGTTTTACCATATTGTGTACTAGAAAATGGCAAAAAAATTCCAAATGCTGAAAAATTGCAAAAAAAGTGCGATAGCACTATGGTTTTTGAGATATTTTATTCACTGTGTTCACTATATGGTAAAACTGATGTGTGGGTGTGATGCCTCAGGTCAGTGCGAGTTCGTAGACACCAAACATGTATAGGTTTACTTTTATATAAGGGGTTAAAAAAAAATCGGAAGTTTGTCCGAAAAAAGTGGCGCACGTTTTACGCCATATTCCGTGACCCGTAGCGTTCTCATTTTTCGGGATCTTAGGCTCAATGACGGCTTATTTTTTGCGTCTCGAGCTGACGTTTTTAACGGTACCATTTTTGCGCAGATGCTACGTTTTGATCGCCTCTTATTGCATTTTGCGCAAAAGTTGTGGCGACAAAAAAACGTCGTTTTGGCGTTTGGAATTTTTTTGCCGCTACGCCGTTTACTGATCAGATTCATTGATTTTATATTTTGATAGATCGGGCGTTTCTGAACGCGGCGATACCAAATGTGTGTATATTTTTTATTTTTTTAACCCTTTAATTTTTAATGGGGCGAATGGGGGGTGATTTGAACTTTTAGGTTTTTTTGTTTTTTTTTAATTTTTTAAAACTTATTTTTTTACTTTTTTTTTATTTTACTAGTCCCCCTAGGGGGCTATTGCGATCAGCATTCCGATCGCTCTGCAGTATCTGCTGATCACAGCTGGAAGGCTGTAAACAGCAGATACGCTGTCTTTCTCTTTTGCTGTGCCCCGGGCACAGCGAAAGTGAAACCAATTCATGTGTAGTACAGGAGTCATCACATGACCCTGTACTACCATGACAACTATCGGGAGTCACGTGATCGCGTCACGTGACTTCCGGTTTCGGCGGTAAGTAAAACTTTACCGCGATTGCGCTTATAATGGCGCTGTCATGTATTGACAGCGCCATTATAAGGGGTTAATCGGCACGAGCAGATAACGATTCTGCTCGTGCCTAGCAGGCACACATCTCAGCTGTGAAAATCAGCTGAGATGTGTGCCGATCGCGGCATGCTGCCGCCGGAGGACCGCGGGCAGTAAGATTATGTCATTTAGGACGTAATTTTACGGCCCGCGGTCGTTAAGGGGTTAATGAGTGCTAACAATACTTCCTATGCAGGGGTGTAGCTATAGTGTATACAGGGTTAACTATTATTCATTGTTTTTATAGCACCATCATATTCCACAGAGCTTTACTGACGTCAACATCACTGTCCACAATTGTGCTCAAAACCTAAATTCCCAATCACCAGGTCTTTGGAGTGTGGAAGGAAACCAACGCAAACACGGGGAGAACATACAAACTCCATGCAGATGTTGTCCATGGTGGGATTTGAACCCAGGATTAGAGATGAGCGGTTCTGTTGAGTCTCGGTTCACCAGCAGCAATGAAGCCTAGCTCCACAGGCTTGAACTTGACTCAAACCTCGGATCAAGTCACTGATTGTCAGTTTCAGTCTCCGCCCACATATAGCCAGCCATAAGCAGATCACTTCCGGGGAAAAGAGGGTGGGCGGGCTTTTTCAACTTTTTTTTTTGTTGCACAATACATGTGATCACCCTGTTGCTACCCCCAGATCAAACATTGCAAGCGGCTCTCACAGGGCTGAGCACCAAGCGTACCTGAGCACAGCTTTGCTCGTGCATGTTTTGTTCGCACATAAAGCATTCGTACCCCGAACCTAAACCTTGATTTTTAAATTTGGTGTTCGGTTCGAAAATTCGATTCGCTCATTTCTACCCAGGATCTGCAGTTGCACAAGGTCCCTGGATCCTAGGGGGTCAAAATGGTCAATGAGTAATCTAGTAAAATTTAAGTGTTGTGTTGTTTGAGGCTTCATTGGAAATTTTCCGTTATTGGCCCACAAACTAGAAATTACAGCACTATTCCTATACTTTTTTGTGTATCTTATAGACTATAATGTAAGTGATGTTGACTCTCCTTAGGGAAACCTGTAGGAAGTCATGAAAATTGCTTTACGTGAAAAATATACAAATTAATTTTCTTTTCTTTTCAGCAAGAGCTATCTTACTAGTGACTCGTTTAGGAGGTAACTACCCCTGTAAGGCCCCATGCACATGTTGAGTATTCAGTGAGTTTTTTCCTTCAGTATTTGTAGCCAAAACCAGGATTGGAACAATCAAAGAAAAAGTATATTAGAAACTCGTGCACCACTTCTGTATTTTTTACACACTCCTGGTTTTGGCTTGAAAATAATGAAGTAAAAATCTCACCAAATACTCATCGTGTGCACATGGCCTAAAGGGGGCTTTACACGCTACGATATCGTTAATGTTTTATCGTCGGGGTCAAGTTGTTAGTGACGCACATCCGGCGTCATTAACGATATTGCAGCGTGTGACACTGACCAGCGACCTTAAGGGACCTCAAAAATGGTGAAAATCGTTCACCATGGAAAGGTTGTCCCAAACTCAAAAATCGGTAAGGGTTGTTTATCCATGTTGTTCATCGCTCATGCGGCAGCACACATCGCTATGTGTGACACCGCAGGAGCGAGGAACGTCTCCTTACCTGCCGCCAGCCCCAATGCGGAAGGAAGGAGGTGGGCGGGATGTTACGTCCTGCTCATCTCCGCCCCTCCGCTTTGATTGTCCGGCCGCTTAGTGACGTTGCGGTGACGTCGCTGTGATGCCGAACGTCCCTCCCCCTTGAAGGAGGGATTGTTCGGCAGTCACAGCGACGCCGCCGACCAGGTAAGTACGTGTGACGCTGCTGTAGCGATAATGTTCACTACGGCAGCGATCACAAACAATCACATGCGCGATGGGGGCGGGTACTTACACGCTCGATATCGCTAGAAATTGCTAGCGATATCGCTACCATGTAAAGCCCCCTTTAGTGTCACGGGCACAGGTGTGTCATGCTTGACAGACAGTCCGGTCGTTTCTGGCTGTAGAAGGTCGCAGCATTTGGCTATACAATCTGCGGAAACTGGATAAACATATAGCTGGGATGATTTATGAAAACCTGCACTCACAGGGGGTTGGACCTCATGGCTTTTGAAGTCCCTTCTAACTCTACCATTTTATGATTCTATGATTTATGTGCCACATTTGTAACCTATGTGGATGTCTATCAGTTGGGACCTTTACAATGTTTTGAATAAAAAATATGCTAATACTAATCTTTATAGGAGGCACTTCATAATAATCAATGGAAGATGAAAAATTAGTGCTGGGACCAGTTTCATACTGGGATTCTTTGGGTCGTCTAAAGGAAATCATTCTGGAAGGTATCACCTAAGAAGCAATAATATCAGCATTATTTTTCTTTTTTGGTCTATATCAGTACAAGTTTAGAAAAAGCTCATATTGGGCATAACATATTGATTTGTGAAGGCCAGAGAAAGAGGCTAAAGCTAAAGATAGCACGAGTATGCTCCTTCTAACTTATTTATGTCTACACAATAGTGAATGAAATAATTCCATCAATGGAGGTAGAGGTAGAATTTGGAACATGGTACTGTTCCTATAAGCTGTATTATATTTGAGTATCATGTCAATAATACAAATAGAAGATTTATTTACATTTTTGCAGATAAGAAAGAAAATTGGTCAAAACAAACATAGATAGCTTTTTTTTCCTTTGGGTGGGAGAGGGAAAAGGCATGTATAACCTAGCCTTATAGGATAAACATTAAAAAACTGACACGCATCTCCAAACAGAATAAGACAGGTGTGAACAGGTGCAAGCCTTCTCGACTTTTGGTTATATTGAATAGTCGTGACTTGTGACAGATTGTACCTCTTCACACTTGTCTTCTGTTTTGAGGTACTTGTGAGGTTTTTTTTATATTTGTAGTACACTCCTTTCTGACTGAGCACTCCTCCTATCATCCTAGTCTTTAATAAGAGGTGAATCCTGCCTGACCTTAAAATTTTAGGCTTTGGGCCTAGTTTGAGGCATATAAGCTTACGGTCACAACAGAGGGGTATGCCTTGTCACTGGCTGCTGGGCTCTCATTAATTTGCCAATTTGTACTCAAGTGCCTTCATTTTTTAACATATTTTTATAGCAGTAATGTATTTTCAAATTCATATATTCAATGTTTGCATATTATAGTATTTCAGAGTACAACTCTATCCTTAGGATAAGCCTTCTACAGTACATCAGATCAATGGGGCGCTGACTTTTGAAACCCCTGCCAATCAGCTAACTTAAACGCTAGCTTCCTGCTCATTATTAGCCAAGCACTGGCCTGTACTTACTAGTGGATGTGCCTGTTACTGCAGGAGTGTAGTGAGTCGGTCAGAGAGTTGAAAGAGGGTAGTTGGTAAGTAGCTCTCGAGCTGTGAGGCGCTCAGAGGAAGTCGGGAGCGGTGGCTCCTGAAGGAACTGTGTAGGTTGCAAACGGTGGTCTGGGCCTAGAGGAGTCGGACCCCCGGTCGTAGGGGATTGTGGCCAAGTGCCTGGACCTGTCGAGGAGGACAACCAGCAGCCTGGCACTGTCACCGGTCCGGGATCGAAGGCACGACGGGGTACATGGACCCTAGGTCGGGGAGTAGCTTCAGGCAACCTGACAATTCTCTTGAGGAGAACCGAGCCTTTATGATCTGTTCCAACCCACTCCAGAATCGGGGCATTAGTGCAATGAGGGGGATAGGACTTTCCAATCCAAAACGGTCCAGAAAATCCCAAGCGTGAGCCCTGAGAGCAAGCTCTCATACTTAGCCATAGTAGGGAGCGGGGCCCGGAAAGTTCCATGCTACTGGGCCACCAAGTTGAAGTCAAACTAAGTGCCAGGAGACAGGTTACGGATCACCAGGCAGCACCATTGGGGACGGGATCCGGACGAGCTCCCATCAGCGGCAGCGGTACCCAGAGACTTGGTTTACCCAGTTGTCAGTGTCTGCTTATGGACTGAGGGAGTACGAGAGTGACCCCTGCACCCCACGGCTCCCCCTACACCGAGTCTCAGGGCATCCCCCCTACCCGAGGAGGGCTACGACACCTTGCTGCCCCACTTCATCACCCCGGGTACGCCCAGCGGCAGCGGTGTTACTCCCCAAATTACCGTACACCATGGGTGGCATAATGAACTATATATCAACAACCCTGTAAATACCCACTTTCATTTGAGTGGCCGCATGACCCCTGGGTCCGGAGACCTTTGAGCCACAGCGAATCCGGATCCGAGCAGCTCGGCTGCTTCCACGGGGGCGGCACACCTCCATGCTGTGAGATTGCACACCGTTCACACACTGTATCATGGGGGTTTTACTCCCTTTTTGCAATGGAAGGTAGCGCAGGAACACAAACTGCTTGAAAGTCCAGCAGTTTGTTAACACCTCATAAACTGCAATGGTAGTACAGGTTACACACACATGACACTCAGGCCTTTACACTTGCGGTTTTCCCACACAGGTTTGGATGCCTTTCCCCCCAGTTTATATCCCACTGATCCCAGTCAGAATTTGTCCACGGATTTCAAGGCCATCTTGGTCACGGTACACCCTCATCGGAGGTATTGCAGCCTCCAGACACTAACTCCTGCCAGTATCTACACAGTACACAGAACCTCTCCCAGAGGCTCCATCCTACAGCCCAGCACTGCTCATACTGGCTGCAGCCTCTCTTCATGTCAAACACATAGACTCCATTTTACCTGTATCATGTGACAAAGACACACCTATGGGCAGGGTATGGGGATGGCCAGTCCCACCCATCTCTCCAGCCATCTGTGAACCTGGCCCTGTGAATACTATACCAACACTTGTGGCACTAAAAGTACCAGCACTCCTCAGGATCACACCACTTATGTGGTACATACTGGCCACTCACTACATAGCCAAACGCTATCTCACAACGCCCATAGCTTAACCAGATTGGGATTTTCATCCTTCTTGTTCAACATCCACTCATCCCGGCATAGGTTATCTTACCTGTAACAATAATGGGAACTAGGACTATCTCTGATCAAGATTAAGGTTAGTTATGACAATAAGGCTTTGCGGGGGTGGAGGAGTGCATCCATGTAACCGCTGTAGAGCAGGTTATTTCATTATTGCATTCTAAAGTTTGACACAATGTCAAGAAAATTATTCTTCCCATGTATGTATCTGCCATTATCATTATTTCCCTCTAGAGTTGACTGTTTTGCAATCCCAAACCATATGTTACATAGAATTGTGTGTTTCCACTTTTCCATATAGAATACATTATATTTTTAATAACTTTATATACACATCAGATTGAAAGTGCAAGGACACCTCTGAGGACTTTGTTTTTTTACTTAAATGCATGTGTTACAAATCATTTTAACATTTGGGATTTATAAAAAAAAAATTGTGGACATTATATAGTTGAACCCATTTTGATGACCTAGAATTCATTTTTGCAGACACAGTCAATAAATACCAATTCAATAGAACTCCTGATCTGCATTTAAGTTTTATCTGATCTGTGGGCTTTATTTGTAGAAAATCTAGTCTGTATTTAAGACAACAATATACTTTTAGATATCTGTAAGCTGAACAATTAGCTGGCAGCTATTTCTACTGACTCTCCAATAATACACAGGGCAGCATGGTGGCTCAGTGGTTAGCACTGCAGTCCTGCAGCGGTGGGGTGCTGAGTTCAGCTCTTACCAAGGACAACAATTGCAAAGAGTTTGTATGTTCTCCCTGTATTTCCTAAAGGTACTTTGATCAAATCACCCTTTCCAAAGAGATACTGATAGAGAATTGTGAACCCCAATGGTGACAATGAAGATCATCTCTATATGTTGGCACTACATAAGTAATACATAATAAGTAAATAAAAAAAGTGCTCATTCTACTGGACGTTCTTGTGATTTCAATGAGACATCTCTGGTGTGGCTCATCTCTCAGTAAAGGCCACGTCTCACTAAGCAACATCGCTAGCAACATCGCTGCTGAGGCACAACTTGCTAGCGATGTTGCTGTGCCCCTGCTGTGAGGTCGCTGGTTGTTGCTGAATGTCCTGGGCCATTTTTTAGTTGCTGCTCTCCCGCTGTGAAGCACACATCGCTGTGTGTGACAGCGACAGAGCAACAACTAAATGTGCAGTGAGCAGGAGCCGGCTTCTGTGGACGCTGGTAACCAATGTAAATATCGGGTAACCAAGAAGCCCTTTCCTTGGTTACCCGATATTTACCTTCGTTACCAGTGCCGGCTCCCTGCTCCCTGCACACATAGCCAGACTACACATCGGGTAATTAACCCGATGTGTACTCTGGCTGGGAGTGCAGGAAACCAGCGCTAAGCGGTGTGCGCTGGTACCCAAGGTAAATATCGGGTTGGTTACCCGATATTTACCTTAGTTATCAAGCGCAGCATCGCTTCCACGCGTCACTGCTGGCTGGGGCTGGTCACTGGTTGCTGGTGAGATCTGCCTGTTTGACAGCTCACCAGCAACCCATGTAGCGACGCTCCAGCGATCCCTGCCAGGTCAGGTTGCTGGTGGGATCGCTGGAGCGTCACTTAGTGTGACGGTACCTTAAGTCCAAAGATCAAACATGCCAGATCCTTATCTCCCTTATCTCACCATCATCTGTTGGATGTGTGTCAGGAACCCACTATACAAAATATACTATTGGCTGAACCCCTCAGCCATTATCAATCTATTTTATGTGCAGTCCTGTAGGATTAGTCTCATCTGTGGCTTTTTGTCATGGTGGCTCCAGACTCTATTCATACAGAGTCTGGCAGGCAACCAGAGTCTTCTTAGTTGCTCAGCCAGAGTCGGGCATTGACTGTTTTGTGCTGTCTGGTCTTGAGTTTAGCAGGAGTTAATTCCTGCTGGCTGGTGAATGGCTGCTCTGGTCACAGGTTCCTGATGTCCTAACACAGCCGCCTCCACCATTTAAAAGATGGAGGAACCTAGCGTAACATGCCGAAGTTATCTCTAGCTCTGCTCCAGTGTTATCTGTCTTTTTTTTGCATGGTGACCCTGTTGCTTAACGGTTATATGCTTTTTCATGGGCTGTATAAATATTCTTGTTATTTATTTCCTGCCTGTACTTTATTTCTCCCTGAGCATGTATTGTCTGTTCCCCTTGTGTGCTTGGTTTTCTCCTGTCTGTTGGTTTTTGTGGGATTCTTTACTCCGGTCCCAGCCCTCCCTGGGGGGTGGGGAAGAGGGGGTGTTAGACCAGGGCTACTCAAGAGTTAGGGTCACGTTTGCGGTCTAGGCCTGGCTACCATCAAACCTACCCCTGCAATAAGGGACAGTTTAGGACCCCTAGTCTGAGGGTCAGTCTCGGTGCCCTTACCCCTGGTTACCGTGTCAAACCCATGACTCTTATTTTCAGTGAGTCTGGTCTGGGATTTGTTTTTATAGAGATTCTAGTCTGTATTAAAGGGGAATGTTACCTTGGACCTTTATTAGTCTAGGACCTCTGGAGGCTCTTTACGTCTTTAGAGGGTTTGGGGGTTTATATTTTTAAGAGGATTGTTATTCATATTTTTTAGAGGGTCTGGTAACTGCATTTGTTTAATGGGTTTTCATTTATCTTGGAGTGTGATAAAGGTGTAGGTTGGGGAGTGTCCAGTAAGAATGAGCAGGTCATGAAACCAAAGATTATTAAGTAGAGGTTCTTTATACTATCCTTTTGCCAGAAACTCTATACTACAAAATTGACAAATATAGGTATCAATTAGTTTAAGCATGAGTTTTATCCTGGAAAGAGGTAGTCCATGATTCTGCTAGGTGCCTTTGTAGAGCAGGAGCTCAATCTTGGTATGTCTCCATCTCTTTTGCTCTTAGGTGGTGACACGATATGAAGGACATCTCTTCTGAGGAGCTGTATTGTTATCGTATAAGAAAATGGAAAATTATGGCCATGGAAAGAACCTGTTTGCACAGTGTGACTAAACTTGGCCACATTATTGAAATTTGTCTCTATGGAAGTAAAGGGAAACACATTTTAAAGAGAAATTTTAGGACTAGAAAAAATGCATTTGGGACAGACAAAAATTAATGTAATAATACATGAAGCTATTCAAATCCCTGGCTAACCTTGTAAGACCTAACTGTTCATATCTGCCTGAGCCAGAGACACTGTTCAGTAGTATCAATAGGGAACCCCTCTGTTTGATGTCTATGTTCTTGAGACTGTCCTTTATTATTGCCCAAAACTTATCAGATGGACACAATTATAATATTTAGATATACAAGATATGAATCAAATTTTCAAATAATAATTACATTTAAAAAAAAAAAAATTAAGACCACAATCAAAGAAATCCATTTGATTGTATCTGATTGTTTTGATAACCACAGATACAACAGTTATGAACTTATCGTTATATTAATTTAGTCCATTTTACAATGGCCTTGAAGGGGTTTTCCCATCTCCAAGATCCTATCCCAATTTGTAATAAAAAAAAAAAAAAGTATTATTATTATTATTAATAATAATAATAATAATAATAATAATAGCAAATACCTCCAATTAGAAATGTAGTATAGTTGTTCTCTTTCACTATGTCACTTTCCGCATTTTCAGGGCCTTAGGTATCCTTAGCATAAAGTCATAGGTAGTTGCTTGTGGTCTTAACCATGAATACCTAAGGTCCTGCAATGCCCTGAAAATGAGGTAAGCGACATAATGAATTAGAAGAACTATACTATATTTATAATTGGAGTTGCTAATATTATAACATCTACTATATCTTGGGGTAGGATCTTGGAAATGAGAATACCCCTTTAAAGGGAAACTATCAAATCCAATATGCACCCAGAACCATGAGTAGTTCTGGGTGCATATTAGTGATTCCTACCTAACTGTGACTGCATATACTAGCATAAATAAACAGATCTTTAGAAAAAGTATTTCTAAGGATCGTTTCTTATATACTAATGAGGAAGCAGCTAGTTGCAATGGCGTTACTTCCCTTGACTAGTCAGCTCATATAGCATTCTAGCATGACCCTGTGGGTGTACTAACATGCTAATGAATGGGCAATGACGCAAACATACCTCATTTGGATGGTGGCCAGAGGTGGATGGATGTGCACTCGGCACTTCCAGTCATCTCACTGAAGCCGTGAAGCTTACACTGGGCATCAGTTTAGTGCACATGATCAGAAGTCCCAGGGACTCCATATCATGCCCAGTGCGCATCCATCCTTCGCAGTCCCACGTAGCGTGCTAGCATTCTATGTTGGCCGACTAGCCAAGGGAAATAATGCCCTTACGACTAGACGTTGGCCTCATTAGCATATATGAAACGATCCTTAGAAATACTTTTTCTAAAGATCTCTTTCATCTACACTAGTGTATACAGGGATGGTTAGGCAGGGATTAGCAATATACACCCAGAACTACTCGTCGTTCTGGCTGCATATTGCACCTGACAGGTTGCCGTTAAGCTTCTGTAAATCTTATTCTTCCTATTGTACAACACAAGTTATGATAAAAGCCCAACGGTAACATTTGGATGAAAACAGCTCTTCTCCTTATTTATACCAACACATAGTGCACATTATTTCAATTAGCATAAGGCATTGTGGGCGGAGATATGCAGATTACTACCTTGACTTTTTTATTATGTGATCTCCCAGGTATAACAGCTTTAAATGTAGTGTAAAGGTTGTGAGTATATTAGTCATTAATTCAACCCTCCGAGACTCAATTTGACCTTTTGGGCTTTGTTGTTAAAAAGAAAAAGGAAAGGTTCAGATGAAGATTGATATTCTGCTCCGCAGTAAAGTCTCTAGGCCTTATTAGTAGTCTTAATGAATGGTGTTTTTCTAAGACTATCAATTGTATAATCTCACTGTGTTTTTCGCAAGTGGGTATTTTAACCGTTATTTTTACATATCGAAGCCGAACTCATCATCAACACAAGGAGAAAAATATAAAGATATTCGTAAATCATCAAAGAATATTTACTTAACATGAAAAATCTGAAGAGCTGTTTAATGCTTCATATTCTAGTAAGTAATGACATGATTTTTAGACTCTGTCTTGTACGGCTGCCGGTTTATCTAGATAAATACAGCCTGTTCCGAGTCTGATAAGTAATACAGTATGATTCTTCAGCGCGATTATGTGTGAAAAATAAAATAGGAAGGAGGAGCGCTCTGTGTACATTGAAATAACTCCCATAGATTCCCTTTCAATTTGATTCCTATCATACTTTGCAAGATAAACGCATAATCACAGCCTAGATTTCCCAACACAAAGCCGGGTTGTGGGCTGCAGAACAGCATGCTCAATAGGAATAATTATGGACCCATAAAGGATACAGCAACATATTCAAGTAAAAAAGGTTTACCATGGAAATAATCTGGCTGGAACTTATAATCGTTTCGAATTCAAGTTCACAACATTGAAAAAACAACCCAAAACTGAAGAATATATTATGATAGCTACTTCACCGGTGTTTAAAAATGTTGATAATGAAACACTTGCACTCGGTAAAGGCATACTTGTCACTTCAAAAGTATAAGAAAGAGTGTGATACTCTACTGCTGAGTATAAGATAGGGTATACAGAGGCATATCAAGGGGCATAACAGTATCTCAAGCCCCAACCTGTCCCTGCCTTGGCCTCACTAATTCAATACAGTGCAAGATTGGTAACCCTTTGCAACAGGTGAAGGGAAGACTAACTAGAGCGGTAACTATTCAGGATGCTACCCTAACCCATTATTTTTCACTGTGCTGATCAAGGCACACATATTGTTGCCATCCAACAAAACCCAAGCCATACGACCTAAAAGGCAGAATCGCACATACATTGAGTAACACCATCCTAGAAAAATGGACCGTTTTCACTTCAGGTGCCATCTTAATTGCATCCTTGTCACGTCCCCACCGGAGTCCACTCCTGCGACTTCTGCTTTGGTCACCTGGTGCGGCCGTATTCCTGCCGTGGACAGTGCAGGTGATAGGGGAGGAGTCAGTGCCAGCGGCTCTTGTGGGTGCAGGCTCCGCCCTCCACTAGGCTAGGTTTCCCTGGGACCTGCAGTATCACTGGCTGACTTTGGTGGCATGTGTCTTTCAGCTGAAGTTACCACCTTTCAGCTACAGCCAATAGGAAAACACCACACCCTTTTAATTCCCCCTCCTGTCTGCTGGTCCCTGCCAGATATAGTTTTGTAGTACTCTTGTCTCTGTTTCTCGCCCTGCTCTGTATATTGATACCTGTGTTTTGACCTCTGCTTGTTCTCTGACTACTCTCCTGCCTGCCGATTTTGTACCTTGCTGCCATATCTGGTTTTAACCTTAGCGTGATTTCCTGAGTACGCATTTGTCTGATGATTTTGTCCCTTTTTAGTATATCCTGGTTTGACCCTACCTGACGACTACTCTCCTCTGGACTGCAGCCTTCCACAGGTAGCGATCTCCGGGACCCTGTAGTAATTCCAAATCTCTGTATAGGGTTTAAAGGGTTTCAGGGTTTTCGGGATCCTGCTTAGTGGGCGGCTTTTCTCTAGCCTGTCCATGACAGCCATTCTGAGACTGTCGTTCCAGGCAGACGTTACAATCCTCGTTGCTTGTTCTTTCTTTAAGGAGGTGTAATTGCTTAGAAGTAAAAACAATATTGGAAGGTGACATGTTTCAATGTTTAAATTGAAAGCAAAACAGAAGCCTTAAAGGGTTATTCCCATCTCCAAGATCCTATCCTAATATGTAACAGGTGTTAGAATAATATTAGCAAATACCTCCAATTATAAATGTAGTATAGTTCTCCTGATTCACTATGTCACTTACTTTATGTTCAGGGCATTGCAGGACCTTCAGTATCCATGATTACAACCTCGCATATTGCACAGTGAGTTAATTAGTTAGTTGCTCATGGTAATATCCATAGATACCTAAGGTCCTGAAATGCCCTGAACATAAGGTAAGTGACATAGGGAATTAGAAGAACTATACTACATTTCTAATTGGAGGTATTTGCTAGTATTATTATCATTACACCTAATACATATTGGGATAAAATCTTGCAGATGGGAATAGCCCTTTAATAATAATAATTTGTATTTCTATTGCAACAACATATTTTGCAGCACTTTGCATTTCAGAGAGTACTTGTACAGACAAGATTACACTTTACAAAGTAATACATAGTTCAATGCATACCAAAAGGAGTGAGGGTCTTACTCACTAGCTTACAGTCTCTGAGGAAATAGGGGTAGTAAAAAAAAAAAAAAAGTAAAAAAAAAGTAAAAAAAAAGTTTTTCTACATTACACCATATTGGAACCCAATGAAGTGTTTGTACTGGCGAAATGGCCGTCATCCATAGCGCTACCTGCTTCCTCCTGCAATCATGTTTTTATTCAATATCTAATGTGATGCCCTGACTAGAGATGAGCGAACCGGTCCCGGTTCGGCTCGAGGCCGGTTCGCCGAACGGGGGTCCCGTTCGAGTTCGGTTCGTCGAACGTTCGACGAACCGAACTCGAACGTATAGGCTATAATGGGAGGCAATCACAAACACATAAAAATGCATTATAAATGTACACAAACAGTTAATAAACATTGCCATAACACTTACCGGTCCTCGCGATCCCTTCTGCACTCTGTCTCCTGCCGCTATTCCATCCGATGATCGCTGAATCCTCCCGGTGACCTGCACTGCCAGCAGAGAAGCAGGACCTATCGTGACGTCAAAATAGCCATGTGACCAGTCACGTGGCTATTATCTCATTGGCTACAGACTGGTCACATGACTATGACACGTCATGTAGGACCTGCGAGTGCATCTCTCCGGTACACGGTGCACATATGTGTATCGCCGTGTACCGGCGACATGCTCTAGCACACGGTCGACTCCCCGTTCCGTTAGGGACCGGCTGACACAGCCGGTCATTAACGGAGATCACCGTTGCCATAGCAACGCAGTTAGCGGTGACGTCACCGCTAACCGCAGCTCCGGGAGCACCGTTGCTATGGTAACGCGTCTGTCAGCGTTACCGCTAGCAGCCAGCAGTGATCACTCACGGAGTGAAGGCTGCACGCTGCTTCCCGATTGTAGTGAGCATTGTAGTTAGGATGGAGGTTCCCCAGCCCCAAGTGATGCCCCTCACTACAATCGTCACTACTACTACACTAGAAAGAAAGAAGACAGAAGAGCAGGATCGTGGAGGGCTGACAGGGGTAATAAAGATGGAGTCTCTAATGTGTCTGTGTATTTATTTCTATTAAAGTATTTTTTCTCTGTGTGGTGTCTTTTTTTAACCCTTTATTGGAGATTCTTAATGGCCGGGTCAAACGTGCCTGACATTAAGAATCTCTGGCTTAATACTGGCTGGTAAAACAAAGCCAGTATTAACTCATGATTACCCAACAAGCCACCCGGCTCCAGGGCTGTTGGAAGAGTTGGATACAGCGCCAGATGATGGCGCTTCTATGAGAGCGCCATTTTCTGGGACGGCTGCGGACTGAAATCCGCAGCAGAGGCGCCCACAAACCTCGGGCTAACCTGTGCTGCGGATTCCAATCCCCAGCTGCCTAGTTGTACCCGGCTGGACACAAAAATAGGGCGAAGCCCACGTCATTTGTTTTTTAATTATTTCATGAAATAAGTGAAATAATTAAAAAAAACGGGCTTCCCTATATTTTTGGTTCCCAGCCGGGTACAAATAGGCAACTGGGGGTTGGAGGCAGCCCGTGGCTGCCAGCTGTACCTGGCTAGCATACAAAAATATGGCGAAGCCCACGTCATTTTTTTGGTGGGCAAAAAACTTCTGCATACAGTCCTGGATGGAGTATGCTGAGCCTTGTAGTTCTGCAGCTGCTGTCTGCTCTTCTCCATACAGACAGACAGCAGCTGCAGAACTACAAGGCTCAGCATACTCCATCCAGGACTGTATGCAGAAGTTTTTTGCCCCCTGAAAAAATTATGTGGCTTCGCCATATTTTTGTATGCTAGCCAGGTACAGCAGGCAGGTACGGCTGCCCCCAACCCCCAGTTGCCTATTTGTACCCGGCTGGGAACCAAAAATAAAGGGAAGCCCTTTTTTTATTATTTCATGAATTTCATGAAATAATTAGAAAACAAATGACGTAGGCTTTGCCCCATTTTTGTGTCCAGCCAGGTACAACTAGGCAGCTGGGATTGGAATCCGCACCACCGGTTGGCCTGAGCTTTCTGGGCCCCACTGCTGCGAATTGCAGTCTGCAGCCACCTCAGAAAATGGCATTTTCATAGAAGCGCCATCTTCTGGCGCTGTATCCAACTCTTCCAGCACCTGCCTGCTATACCTGGCTAGCATACAAAAATATGGCGAAGCTCACGTCCTTTTTTTGTAGCTTTTTGGCAAAAAAAAAAAAAAATGCTTCCCTGGATTTTCCATTGCCAGTGAAGGTAACACCAAGCAGTGGGGGTTAGCAGCCAGTAGCTGCTTGGATTACCCTTAGCTAGCAATACAAAAAATGCAGTGGGAGCTAACATATATTTTTTTTAATTATTTATTTAAATAACTAAAAATAAAATGGGCTTCCCTGTATTTTGATTGCTGGACATCACAGTGCTGTAAAAATAAATCTTTAAAAAAATGACGTAGCGCTCCGCGGTATTTTTGATTCTCAGCGCAGATAAAGCAGACAGCTATGGGTTGCCACCCCCATCTGCCTGCCGTTACCTTGGTTGGCAATCAAAATACAGGGAAGCCCATTAATTTTTTCTATTTAAAAAATAGTTAAAAAAAAAAATTACGTTGGGTCCCCCCATTTTTGATAGCCAGCTAGGGTAAAGCAGACGGCTGTAGCCTGAAAACCACAGCTGGCAGCTTTACCGTGGTTGGGGATCCAATGTGGAGGTCCCCTCAGGCTCTTTTTTATAATTATTTTATAAATATTAATAATTACACAATAAAAGTAGGGGACCCCCCAAATTGGATCACCAGCCAAGGTAAAGCGGACAGCTGTGGTCTGGTATTCTCAGGGTGGGAAGGTCCATAGTTATTGGGCCTTCACAGCCTAAAAATAGCAGGCCGCAGGCACCCCAGACGTGGCGCATCCACTAGATGCGCCAATCCTGGCGCTTCACCCCAGCTCATCCCGTGCCCTGGTGCAGTGGCAAACGGGGTAATAAATCGGGTTGATACTAGCTGTAAAGTCACCTGAGATCAAGCCCAGCAGTTTGTGATGTCATGGCGTCTATTAGATACCCAACATCATAAACTGTCAGTACTAACAAAAACAAAAAATCGACAAAAGAAATTTATTTGAAAAAACAGTCCCCAAAACATTTCCTCTTTCACCAATTTATTGTAAGAAAAAAAATAAAGGGGTCCCACGACGACTCTGGACCGTCTAGAATATGGGGGGGAGACACTCAGGGAACGTATCCCCCATTTTCTAGGAGTGCGGACCCTTCATGTGAGGAGTGTGGGTGCAATGAATCTGCACTCACTCTCCCCGGGTCCACAGCAGCAGAGTCCATGTCGTAATGGTTGCTACCAAAGCTGCAATGCCCTGCTCATGAGGTAAGGGCATGCCTAATCAGGAGAACTACTGTAGAGGAAGCTCTGCTCACTGGTATATAGGTGCTCAGAGGTAATAATAGATAAAATTAGTGAGTAACCTCGGCACTCTATATCTCCCAGACTAAGTCAGTAAGTCACAACGGATAGTAATGCAAAATCACTCTTTATTGGTCCGTATTAAGAAAATTTTTTTTTCATAAGCATATATGTTTTTGTCCAAAACAAGTTACAAATGACGTTTCGGCCTGAGCCTTCGTCAGATTGGACTTATCTGCATGTAATCATGAAAAATGACAATAATCAGTATCACATAAGAGTGAGAGAACAATAACATAAACTCGAACAATGTAGAGGTACAATTGGGATGCAGCAAAAAAATTGCAACACAGCAAGAAATGAAACACATGATACAAATGTCATAATACAGTACAAGGACAATATAGTAATGACAAATATGGGGTCAGAGTAGACTTAGACAGCTCTGGTACGAAAGAGATGTCAATCATAAAGTAACATGTGCAGTAGGTGTAGAGCTACACTATGCATGGCAGAGCTAATGGGTAGACCGACCATAGAAAAAGTAGAGAAAAAGTGGAGAAAAAGTGGAGAATAAGTGGAACATAAGAGGAGAAAAAGTGGAGAAAAAGTGGAGAAAAAAGTGGAGAAAAAGTGGAGAAAAAGTGGAGAAAAAGTGGAGAAAAAGTGGAGAAAAAGTGGAGATTAAGAGGAGAAAAAGTGGAGAAAAAAGTGGAGAAAAAGTGGAGAAAAAGTGGAGCATAAGTGGAGAAAAAGTGGAGAAAAAGTGGAGAAAAAGTGGAGCATAAGAGGAGAAAAAGTGGAGAAAAAAGTGCTGAAAAAGTGGAGAAAAAGTGGAGCATAAGAGGAGAAAAAGTGGAGAAAAAGTGGAGAAAAAGTGGAACATAAGAGGAGAAAAAGTGGAGAAAAAGTGGAGAAAAAGTGGAGCATAAGAGGAGAAAAAGTGGAGATTAAGAGGAGAAAAAGTGGAGAAAAAGTGGAGCATAAGAGGAGAAAAAGTGGAGAAAAAGTGGAGAAAAAGTGGAGCATAAGAGGAGAAAAAGTGGAGATTAAGAGGAGAAAAAGTGGAGAAAAAGTGGAGAAAAAGTGGAGAAAAAGTGGAGAAAAAGTGGAGAATAAGTGGAGAATAAGTGGAGAAAAAAATGGAGAAAAAGTGGAGAAAAAGTGGAGAAAAAGTGGAGAAAAAGTGGAGAAAAAGTGGAGCATAAGAGGAGAAAAAGTGGAGATTAAGAGGAGAAAAAGTGGAGAAAAAGTGGAGAAAGTGGAGAAAAAAATGGAGAAAAAGTGGAGAAAAAGTGGAGAAAAAGTGGAGAATAAGAGGAGAAAAAGTGGAGAAAAAGTGGAGAAAAAGTGGAGAAAAAGTGGAGCATAAGAGGAGAAAAAGTGGAGATTAAGAGGAGAAAAAGTGGAGAAAAAGTGGAGAAAAAGTGGAGAAAAAGTGGAGAAAAAGTGGAGCATAAGAGGAGAAAAAGTGGAGAAAAAAGTGGAGAAAAAGTGGAGAAAAAGTGGAGAAAAAGTGGAGATTAAGAGGAGAAAAAGTGGAGCATAAGAGACGAAAAAGTGGAGAAAAAAGTGGAGAAAAAGTGGAGAAAGTGGAGAAAAAAATGGAGAAAAAGTGGAGAAAAAGTGGAGAAAAAGTGGAGAATAAGAGGAGAAAAAGTGGAGAAAAAGTGGAGAAAAAGTGGAGAATAAGAGGAGAAAAAGTGGAGAATAAGTGGAGAAAAAAATGGAGAAAAAGTGGAGAAAAAGTGGAGAAAAAGTGGAGCATAAGAGGAGAAAAAGTGGAGAAAAAGTGGAGAAAAAGTGGAGAAAAAGTGGAGCATAAGAGGAGAAAAAGTGGAGAAAAAAGTGGAGAAAAAGTGGAGCATAAGAGGAGAAAAAGTGGAGAAAAAGTGGAGAAAAAGTGGAGCATAAGAGGAGAAAAAGTGGAGAAAAAGTGGAGAAAAAGTGGAGCATAAGAGGAGAAAAAGTGGAGAAAAAGTGGAGAAAAAAGTGGAGAAAAAGTGGAGAAAAAGTGGAGAAAAAGTGGAGAAAAAGTGGAGAAAAAGTGGAGATTAAGAGGAGAAAAAGTGGAGAAAAAGTGGAGAAAAAGTGGAGCATAAGAGGAGAAAAAGTGGAGAAAAAAGTGGTGAAAACGTGGAGAAAACGTGGAGAAAAAGTGGAGAAAAAGTGGAGAAAAAGTGGAGCATAAGAGGAGAAAAAGTGGAGAAAAAGTGGAGAAAAAAGTGGAGAAAAAGTGGAGAAAAAGTGGGGAAAAAGTGGAGAAAAAGTGGAGAAAAAGTGGAGATTAAGAGGAGAAAAAGTGGAGAAAGAGTGGAGAAAAAGTGGAGCATAAGAGGAGAAAAAGTGGAGAAAAAAGTGGAGAAAACGTGGAGAAAACGTGGAGAAAAAGTGGAGAAAAAGTGGAGAAAAAGTGGAGAAAAAGTGGAGCATAAGAGGAGAAAAAGTGGAGAAAAAGTGGAGAAAAAAGTGGAGAAAAAGTGGAGAAAAAGTGGAGAAAAAGTGGAGAAAAAGTGGAGAAAAAGTGGAGATTAAGAGGAGAAAAAGTGGAGAAAAAGTGGAGCATAAGAGGAGAAAAAAGTGGAGAAAACGTGGAGAAAACGTGGAGAAAAAGTGGAGAAAAAGTGGAGAAAAAGTGGAGAAAAAGTGGAGCATAAGAGGAGAAAAAGTGGAGAAAAAAGTGGAGAAAACGTGGAGAAAAAGTGGAGAAAAAGTGGAGCATAAGAGGAGAAAAAGTGGAGATTAAGAGGAGAAAAAGTGGAGAAAAAGTGGAGAAAAAGTGGAGAAAAAGTGGAGCATAAGAGGAGAAAAAGTGGAGAAAAAAGTGGAGAAAAAGTGGAGAAAAAGTGGAGAAAAAGTGGAGATTAAGAGGAGAAAAAGTGGAGCATAAGAGGAGAAAAAGTGGAGAAAAAAGTGGAGAAAAAGTGGAGCATAAGAGGAGAAAAAGTGGAGAAAAAGTGGAGCATAAGAGGAGAAAAAGTGGAGAAAAAGTGGAGAAAAAGTGGAGAAAAAGTGGAGCATAAGAGGAGAAAAAGTGGAGAATAAGTGGAGAAAAAGTGGAGCATAAGAGGAGAAAAAGTGGAGAAAAAAGTGGAGAAAAAGTGGAGCATAAGAGGAGAAAAAGTGGAGAAAAAGTGGAGAAAAAGTGGAGCATAAGAGGAGAAAAAGTGGAGAAAAAGTGGAGAAAAAGTGGAGAAAAAGTGGAGCATAAGAGGAGAAAAAGTGGAGAAAAAGTGGAGAAAAAAGTGGAGAAAAAGTGGAGAAAAAGTGGAGAAAAAGTGGAGAAAAAGTGGAGATTAAGAGGAGAAAAAGTGGAGAAAAAGTGGAGAAAAAGTGGAGCATAAGAGGAGAAAAAGTGGAGAAAAAAGTGGAGAAAACGTGGAGAAAACGTGGAGAAAAAGTGGAGAAAAAGTGGAGAAAAAGTGGAGCATAAGAGGAGAAAAAGTGGAGAAAAAGTGGAGAAAAAAGTGGAGAAAAAGTGGAGAAAAAGTGGAGAAAAAGTGGAGAAAAAGTGGAGATTAAGAGGAGAAAAAGTGGAGAAAAAGTGGAGAAAAAGTGGAGCATAAGAGGAGAAAAAGTGGAGAAAAAAGTGGAGAAAACGTGGAGAAAACGTGGAGAAAAAGTGGAGAAAAAGTGGAGCATAAGAGGAGAAAAAGTGGAGAAAAAGTGGAGAAAAAGTGGAGAAAAAGTGGAGCATAAGAGGAGAAAAAGTGGAGAAAAAAGTGGAGAAAAAGTGGAGAAAAAGTGGAGAAAAAGTGGAGAAAAAGTGGAGCATAAGAGGAGAAAAAAGTGGAGAAAACGTGGAGAAAACGTGGAGAAAAAGTGGAGAAAAAGTGGAGAAAAAGTGGAGAAAAAGTGGAGCATAAGAGGAGAAAAAGTGGAGAAAAAAGTGGAGAAAACGTGGAGAAAAAGTGGAGAAAAAGTGGAGAAAAAGTGGAGCATAAGAGGAGAAAAAGTGGAGATTAAGAGGAGAAAAAGTGGAGAAAAAGTGGAGAAAAAGTGGAGAAAAAGTGGAGAAAAAGTGGAGCATAAGAGGAGAAAAAGTGGAGAAAAAAGTGGAGAAAAAGTGGAGAAAAAGTGGAGAAAAAGTGGAGATTAAGAGGAGAAAAAGTGGAGCATAAGAGGAGAAAAAGTGGAGAAAAAAGTGGAGAAAAAGTGGAGAAAAAGTGGAGAATAAGAGGAGAAAAAGTGGAGAAAAAGTGGAGAAAAAGTGGAGAATAAGAGGAGAAAAAGTGGAGAATAAGTGGAGAAAAAAATGGAGAAAAAGTGGAGAAAAAGTGGAGAGAAAGTGGAGAAAAAAATGGAGAAAAAGTGGAACACCCTTTGGTACCTTTCATGTGGCACTAAGGGGTGCTTAGCTTTGTATTTAGCCAAAAAAATGAAAAAAAAATGACATAGGGTTCCCCCTAGTTTTGTAGCCAGCTAGGGTAAAGCAGACGGCTGCAGCCTGCAGACCACAGCTGGCAACCTCACCTTGGCTGGTAATCCAAAACTGAGGGCACCCCACGCTGTTAATTTAAATTAAATAAATAATTTAAAAAAAAAACACGTAGGGGTCCCCCAAAATTGGATCACCAGCCAAGGTAAAGCAGACAGCTGGGGCCTGATATTCTCAGACTAGGGAGGTCCATGGTTATTGGAATCTCCCCAGCCTAAAAATAGCAGGCCGCAGCCGCCCCAGAAGTGGCGCATCCATTAGATGCGCCAATCCTGGTGCTTCGCCCCAGCTCATCCCGCGCCCTGGTGCGGTGGCAAACGGGGTAATATTTGGGGTTAATACCAGATGTGTAATGTCACCTGGCATCAAGCCCTGGGGTTGGTGAGGTCAGGCGTCTATCAGATACCCGACATCACCAACCCAGTCAGTAATAAAAAAAAAATAGACGACAAACACATTTTTATTTGAAAAAACACTCCCCAAAACATTCCCTCTTTAACCAATTTATTAGATTGAAAAACAAATCCAGGTCTGGTGTAATCCAAGGGGTTGCCATGACGATGCACACTGTCCCAGTCAATGAAGAGCAGGATGTTCCCCATTGGCTGGGAGAGCAGTGCAGTGACCTGAGCTAACATCAATGGGTCAGCCCAGGTCACTGCAGGGGGGTGACAAGTGCTGCTGTCAGTGAGGTACATTACCTGCGCTGATCTCCAGCACACTGACAGCCCCTGTCACTGAGGTCAATGACCGGCGCCTTCACATCAAGTATCGCGAGAGGTCCGTGACGTCACCGCCAGTGTCAGTCTCGGGTCGGAAGCGATAGGTGATGTGACAAGCGGCGGCCATGGAGGACAGTGACAGCGCTGAGGTCGGGATGGCGGGACTTCATCACCGCAGGTAAGCCGAGCGAGCGAGCGAGCGAGCGGGCGGGCGGGCGGTGGGGGGGGGGGTTGGTGGATGTGTGTGTGTGTGTGTGTATGTGTATGTATGTGTACATGCCGCGGGCAGGAGGGGGTGGAGCGAGCTGAGCGGGAAAGTGTGGGCTTCCTGCACGTAACTAAGATAAACATCGGGTTACTAACCAAAGCGCTTTGCTTGGATACCCGATGTTTATCTTGGTTACCAGCTTGTGGCAGGCTGCCAGCGATGGCTCCTGCTCACTGTAGCTGTAAAAAGCCCTGCTTTTTGCTGCTAGAACCGTTCTCGAACGTATCTAGAACTATCGAGCTTTTAGCAAAAAGCTCGAGTTCTAGTTCGATCTCGAACAGCCCAAAAATCACTCGAGCCTAGAACTGGAGAACCACGAACCACGAACCGCGCTCAACTCTAGCCCTGACCTATCAAGTCGTCACAGGGTATTGTGCAATCTGCCCTTCTGCACAGTATCCACCTTCCTTGGTTACGGATCCTGGTCCTTTGGTGTTGCTAACAGCTTAGCCAATCAAAATTCTAGGAACACTTCCCACTTTTACCTACCAGACACACCATTGGGGGGCCTGAAGAGAATAGGGCCGCCCACATGGGGGGTTGGTGAGGAGAAAGTGAGGACAGTGACAGTTGAGAGTTGATAGATAGAGGAGAGTTGAGCAATGGAGAATGGAGGTGAGGTGGCTCTCGTTAGGAGAGGCCACGGAGGAGAGCTCCTGTATACTAGGTGGCAGACGTTGGTCTGGGCCCGGTAGGGGCTGGAACCCGGTTGCAGGGGACAGTGTCAAGGGGCACAGACTGCCGAGGAGGGCAGCCGGCGGCCTTGAGCTATCACCGGGCATGGGCCAGGGCACGATGGGGTACGTGGACCCCAGGCCAGAAAGTAGCTTTACGCATTCCGGTAATTTACCCAACGGGGGTGAAGACTTCAAGTGTCATCCCCAACCCGCTCCAAAATTGGGGTACTAGTGCACCGATGGGATAGGACTTTCCCACTACAGTCCAAAGAAATCCTACACGTGAACCCTGAGAGCTAGCTCACTCTGTTAGCCATACAGGTGAGCGGGACCCGAAGAGTGTTATACCCACGGATCCAACAGAGACGAAGGGGCCAAGGACAGGGCCACAGGCTAACAGCAACACCAGGGGAACGGATCCAGGCATGCTCCCCGCAGGCTGCAGTGGTGTTCAGAATTCTGGTTTACAAGCTGTTGGTGTAATTATTCTGGGACTGAGTGAGTAAATTGGAAGATCCTGTTCCTATTCCCCATGGCACCCAACTACCATCCCAATCATCAAGGGGCCCCAGGACACAAACCCCCTACCCATGGAGGGGTTAAACATCAGGTTGCCACACCATCGTCACCGGGCTCCCTAACGGCAGCGGTGGTCCCTCACGTTACCACGCACAGTGGGTGGCATCACAAACTTTCCAAAAAACCTCTGTACATATCTCCCCCCCCCCTTCTTTTAATCGAGTGTCCGCATGACCCCTGGGTCCGGAGACCCCTTGAACCACCTCGGATCATCCAGATCCGAGCGGCAGCAGCCCGGCTGCTCGCATGGGGGCGGTACACTAATAAAGGCCACTTTTTAATTGGATAGTGATTACCACTTTTTTCTATCTTTGAACAGAATCAGGGGTAACAAAGAAGGTAAAAGGTTAAAAGTAATGAGCTTGTAGTGTAAGGTCCACATGCAAGTATAATTGGGGCACTTAAATAACGCTGCATGAACCCATCATTAGCCAGAAGTGTCTGTATAAATACAGGTACAAAGTGCCACTCAATGCATGGAAAGAGAACAAGGCATAGTTAGTTAGATTAGTGAGGTGATTGGCCAGTCTAAGAAATGTGTTTTAGGGCCCGCTTGAAATTATCAAGACTGGGAATTAGCAAGACTTTTTGGAGTAGCGCATTCAAAAAACTGGCAAAAGACATGAGAAGTCCTGAAGACAGGAGTGGGAATTTCAGAATATAGAGGACTAGCTGTACTACTCCACTTCGCCCGGGTTAATAACTGCTGTTAACAAAATAGAATGTATTAACAAAAATGTATTCTGCCCACAAAAACCACAAATAGATAGAAATGTAATTATTAAAAGGCAAAAACTAAGCTAATAGAAGCATTTCACAACAAATATTTCAACACCACATATATTCCACACAGATTTAACTAAATTGGCCAAGTAATGTGCTCCGTCTGTCTCTTTCCAGATCTGTCTCTGTCCCCGTCTGTCTCTTTCCCTATCTGTCTCTGTCTCTTTCCCTGTCTGTCTCTTTCCAGGTCTGCCTCTTTCCTCGTCTGCCTGTCTCTGTCTCTTTCTTTGTCTGTCGCTATCTCTCTGTTTCCTTCCCCATCTGTCTCTTTCCCAGGTCTGTCTCTTTCCCCGTCTGTCTCCCCGCCTCTTTGTCTGTGTCTTTTCATGTCTGTCTGTTTCCCTGTGTGCCTGTCTTTGTCTGTCTCTATTTCTCTGTCTCTTTCCCCGTCTGTCTCTATCAAGGTCTGTGTCTTTCCCCATCTATCTTTGTCTGTCTCTCTGGCTGTCTCCTCCTTCCCTGTCTGCCTGTCTCTGTCCCTGTCTGCATGTCTGTCTGTCTCTTTCCCCATCTGTCTCTTTCCAGGTGTGTCTCTTTCCGGGTCTGTCTCTTTCCAGGTCTGTCTCTCTTTTTCACCATCTGTCTCTGTCTGTCTCTTTCACCGTTTGTCTCTGTCTCTTTCACTGTCTGTCTCTATCTCTTTGTCTCTTTCCCTGTCTGTCTCTCTCTATCTGTCTCCCCACTGATATCTTATTACCTCACATATAAGCTTCTTATACTATGAATGTCTTTTGTTTCTATAGCAACCACTCACAGCTCCTACTAATAACCTGTAGTTCCAGGCTCCATTTACTTTAATGAAGACATGTTTTTTGGAGAGTAACTGTAAAGCGCGGGGTTAAATTTTCCTGTCATAACATAGTCTATGATGTTACCTGGGTCACATGAGGTGTCTGTGCAAAATTTCGTGATTGGAAATGTGACGGTGCGGATACACTTTTCGTTTCACTTTTTCCCCATTATGTAGATAGGGGCAAAATTGATTGGTAAATTGGAATGGGCAGGGTTAAAATTTCGCCTCATAACATAGCCTATGACGCTCTCGGGGTCCAGACGTGTGAGTGTACAAAATTTTGTGGCTGTAGCTGCGACGGTGCGGATGCCAATCCCGGACATACACACATACACACGCATACACACATACAGTGCATACACACATTCAGCTTTATATATTAGATGACGAGGCGATGACAGGATGAAAAGACTATTGAGGGTTAGACTATTAGTGCAATGAAGAAGATGGGTAAAGGAGGTAGACAGTAATGAGGGAATAGATGTAGGGCTGTGCAGAACTGTTAAATAAAAAAGGAGAAAAAAACGGTATAAAACATAAACTTTATTGATATTTTTAAAAGGTCAAGAGATCAAAAATAACCTATTACAGTGAAAATAAGGTGATAAGGGTAAATTAATACCAACAATATTAATAGTATAAACTAAACCCATAGGTAGGGAATAAACTCACCCTAGTGAGTCTTGAGTATATCTCTACCTAGCAATGGAGGATATAACACCCTAGGGTTGTGGTGCCCCCATTCACCGATGGGAAACCCTAACAGTCCCTGGATCACCCTACACAATAAAAAAATGTGCACCAACCAAAAAATAAGGTGGAAAACAAAAATTAAAAAAAATAATAAAATACCCAGCAGTTATAATTGAGCACCGATATGCCGTGTATAACTTAGTTGTTACTTATCTGGTAAGGAGGTCCAGTAGTCTAGGTCCTTAAAACGTCATCCCAATGCGTTTCCTCCTGTGGGGTCCACAGGGTTTATCAGGGGACATCAGAGTAGAAATCTAGGATGTCTAGGATATCACATCATAGGACTAGCCGAAGTCGGGTAGCTTGAGGGAAGTAA
Source organism: Anomaloglossus baeobatrachus (assembly GCF_048569485.1). Taxonomy (NCBI): domain Eukaryota; kingdom Metazoa; phylum Chordata; class Amphibia; order Anura; family Aromobatidae; genus Anomaloglossus; species Anomaloglossus baeobatrachus. Next base: position 96,106,194 of record NC_134353.1, on the reverse strand, counting down.
GAGAGATAAGTTTATATTGGATTCTGTAGTGGATGGGCAACCAGTGCAAAGACTGGCAAATGGTGGTGGCATCAGTGTAGTGGTTTGACAGAAATATATATTCTGGCTGCTGCCACCATGATAGATTGTAGAGGGGAGAGTTTAGCAAAAGGGAGAACTTTTAGAAGAGAATTGCATTAGTCCAGGTGGGAATGAATAAGAGTGACAGTAAGGGGTACTTTGTACACTACGACATTGCAGCTGCGATGTCAGTGGGTTCAAATTGAAAGTGACTCACATCCGGCTTCGCTGTCGATATCGGAGTGTGTAAATCGTTTTTGATACGATTAACGAGCGCAAAAGCGTTGAAATCGTATCATCGGTGTAGTGTCGGTCATTTCCATAATTTCGGAAGGACTGATGTTACGATGTTGTTCCTCGTTCCTGCGGCAGCACACATCGCTGTGTGTGAAGCCGCAGGAGCGAGGAACATCTCCTACCTGCGACCTGCGGCTCACGCCGGCTATGCGGAAGGAAGGAGGTGGGCGAGATGTTTATGTCCCGCTCATTTCCGCCCCTCCGCGTCTATTGGCCGCCTGCCATATGACGTCGCTGTGACGCTGCATGTCCTGCCCCCGTAGTAAGGAGACGGTTCGCTGGCCAGAGCGACGTTGCAGGGCAGGTAAGTTCGTGTGAAGCTGCCGTAGCGATAATGTTCGCTACGGCAGCTATAACAGAATATCGTATGTGCGACAGGGGCGGGGACTATCGCACTCGTCATCGCAAACATCGGCTTGCGATGTCGTAGTGTGCAAAGTACCCCTAAGAGTTTTTGCAAAGTCAAACTTAAGAAAATGTTCAATTCCAGAGATGTTTTTGAGGTGCAGGTGACATGAGTCAGCGAGTGATTAGATTTAGGGAGTGAAAGATCTTTGTCTAATATAATTCCAAGACAGCGAGCGTTCTGCTTGGGTGTTATGGTAGAATCACACATGGCAATTTTAAATTTAGGTAGGTTAGTAGAGGGTGGAAAAAAAAGGAGTTGAGTTTTTGACAGATTCAGATGTACAGTAGATAGACAGAGGACATGATTTTAGAGACAGCTGGCAGATAGTCACTAGTATTTTCTAGTAATACTTGGGTGATGCCCGGAGAGGAAATGTATTATTGTGTATCATCAGCATAGAGATGGTGCTGGAAACCAATGCTGATGATGATTAGAGATGAGCAAACCTGAAGTTCGATGTTCGAAGTTCAGGTCCGAACACATACTAAAAAAACATCAGATGTAGTGTGGACACACACACACACACACACACACACACACACACAAAGAAACAAGAAAATTTGAGAAACCCCGTTTACAGTGCCCTGGAAGTGTTCTCCTTATGGCTGGCTGCATGTGGGTGGAGCCACAAATTGTCCTTTTACAGACTTCCATTGAGGTTCAGGTCAAGTCAGGGTCAAGAACCAAATCTTATCTAAAATTCGATTGTGACCTCCGAACCGAACTTCCAAAGGTGCACTCATCTCTACCGATGATTTGTTCAATAGGGGTGATGTCATTGAGGCTGATAGAGAGGACCATAATGAGTAGAGCCTGGTGGGCCAAAGTGTTATTGCATCAGAAAGAACCAGAAGAAACAGCAGGGAGCAGTGGCCATTAGATTTAGCTGTTAGATCATTAGATACTTTAGTAAGAGAAGTTTGAGTAGATTGGAAACAATGAAAATCATGTTGTAAAAGGTCTAGAAGAGAGCTATCTGAGAGACAGCGGATCAGACGAGAGTGGAAAAAAATTGGACAGCACTACGATGTGTCATACGGATGTGTAAACTTAAGGACGCTTTACACGCTGCGATCTCGCTAGCATGCGTACCTGCCCCCATCGTTTGTGCATCATGGGCAAATCGCTGCCCGTGGCACACAAAATCGCTCGGACCCATCACACTACTTACCTGCCTAGTGACGTCACTGTGACCGGCGAACCGCCTCCTTTCTAAGAGGCGGTTCGTTCGGCATCACAGCGACGTCACTAAGCAGCCACCCAATCGAAGCGGAAGGGCGGAGATGAGCGTGACGAACATCCCGCCCACCTCTTTTTTCCCTCATTACCGTCGGCCGCAGGCCGCAGGTAAGGTGAGGTTCCTCATTCCTGCGGTGTCACACATAGCGATGTGTGCTACCGCAGTAATGACGAACAACATCGTACCTGCAGCTGCACCGATATTTGAGAATAGGGGAGCATGTCAACGATAAACGATTTTGCACAATTTTGCGACCTGTTTTTGATCGCACGTAGGTGTCACACGCAACGACATCGCTAACGAGACCGGATGTGCGTCACGAATTCCGTGTCCCCCAACGACATCGCTTGAGCGATGTCGTTGCCTGTAAAGCGGCCTTTAGCCATATAATGGACACAACTTGATCATTCTGGGTACATATCTTTTCCTGTGAAAAAGCTGCCAATTTGGATGTCCATTTCTTTTCAACTTTTTCAAAGAAAAAAGTTCACAGAAGACACGCAAACTCACTCAAGCTCCTCGTTGACTTTGGGAAACCTGGGGAAATTTAGTAAGGCTAGCATTGTCTATGCAACCCTTTCACTCTGAAATGGAAAAAATGCAACAAATGTATTAAGAGGTGTACGCCTCCCAATAAATAGGGCACTACTCTATCTGTGTGCCGAAAGAATATAAGAAATATATTTTTATCCAATTTCTTACATTAAGTAAGGTAGTAAATCCATTAGGCTTTGAGAGGTCTCGATGATCCAGCTAAACCCTACCTACACACTTACTTTTCTACTTTTTAATTGGTGGGGTAACTGTAAAATCTCATAAATTAGTGATTTTTTTAATACCAGAAAACTGGTATTCAGGTCTTGAAAATGTACCCCCAAATTATTTTTGTCTGAAGATGCGATGTTGATATCTTGATAAGTAAAAGGCTGCTATTTAATAGACATGAGGCAACATAAACCATGGGAAAGCCGTGTGGCTGTAACACAGAATAAATGTGATATATGTCTCCTTCCTGCCAATTCCACAGTGAAGACATAATATCAGTCTCAATGCTTCTCAATACATGTAACTTCTGTTCATTATTTGCCTTGTAAATCTTTTACATAGTGCCACTGCTGGCCTGATTTAATATGCCTGCTCCCCAGTTATTGGCAAAGTGTTATAACACTAACTAGGCCAAGGATAACTAGAAGGCATTGTGTAATAGAAAAGCAATATTCACTGGCATAAAAATAAAGAAAAAAATAACCATTCTAGATGGATATATAACATTGCATATAGCAGAAACTTGACAAGTTGATCCTCATAGTGACAAACAATCCTCATTAAGTATTCCTGAATACAGGAAAGGATGCCTGGTAATCCAGGAAAAGGAGTCCAAACATTATTCTACTAGGAAAGGTTCTTGCTTTATTGAGTTGACATAATTGAGACACTTTACTCATAGTTAAATAGTTTCAAAACAACAGAGGGGCCAGGACAGCCACCAGGAATTTCAGGGCCCCATACCGGCAACATTTTCAGGCTTCCTTAAGACTCCACCCAGGCTTCACCTCTATACTTCAAACAATCCACAGTCCCACCACCCACTCTTGGAAAGACTACTCTTATGCATCAAGTCCTCACCAGTGAATCACACATTAACAGTTCCTATTAAACACCATATCACATACATAGCCATCAGCTTTTGTTTTGGCCAAAAGATATTTTAAGCCTGACACCACAACAAGGTAGACACTTTTGGCAGGGCCATACTCTACTCAAACCATGTTAAAAATGTATTTAAATATCCAATACTCATTTTAGGTACATTTTTATTTATTTTATTAAGGAAATGTGTCACATGCATTTTTTTTAAAATGACCAATAATACCACCACATACAAGAGACAAATACCACCATACCATGACCAGACCACATATTACCACCACATAGTGGCTGAATAATTCCAAATACAAGGGACAAATACCACCATACCATGATCAGACCACATATCACCACAGCGTAGTGACTGAAAAATACCACATACAAGGGACAAATAGTGCCACACCATGACCAGATCACATATTACCACCATATAGTGATTGAATAATACCACATACAAGGGTCAAATAACACCACACTATAACCAGACCACAAATTACCACCACATAGTGACTGAATAATGCAATACTGATCCCTGAAAAGAAGGAATAGGAAACACAATACTAATATTACCATAAGTGTCATAATACACAGGAGCTCTGTACATGGTATAGAGTGTATAGTATAAATGTGCAGGTAATACAGTGACTCACCAGTAACATTCACAGTGTAAGGTGTACAATAATGACTTACCAGTTATATTTCTAGTTGATGTCATTCATTTTGGATTTTTTTCTTCATCAAGCGCAGACTGCCATGACTTATTCCAGCCAGGAGACCCCGAGGCGGGAAAACATTTCAGTTAAGTTTAGGTTGGAGTGGAGTCAAGTCTAAGTTGGAGTGGAGTGAAGGTGGAGCTCAAGCAGTCAAGGCCTGAAGTTCAAGCTGACAGGTGTCAAGGTTGGAGCCCCGGGGTGCTGGCTAGGTGGCAGACAGTGACCAGTGGCAGGAGAAGACGGGAAGACGGCTGCTGGAGATCCGAGGTGGACCGGGGCAGGGTTGTAGCCCGCCGGTACCGACAGCAGAGAACTGACCCAGAAACCGTGCACAAAAGGGGGTACTTGGACCCTGAAGCCAGGACCAGCACCAACGGCCTAGCTAATTAACTAATTGAGGGCAGTATTATAGGTCCTGTCCCAACCTAAGTCCCGAAAAGTAGACAACCACCCACAGAGAGGGATAGGGCATCCGCCAGGGCCTGGTAGATCCACCTGGTCAGCGTTTAACGGGCACGGCTCCCAAACAAAGGACCGGGAGTGGACTCCCGTGGTACACACCGGTAAGTCCACCACAGAAAATACGGAGTGCAGAGGGAAGAGTCATTGATCACCAGCCCGGGTGTGGGACCAGATACACCCGTCTGCGGAGGCCGGCCACCATCACCTTGGTTTACCAAAAGAACTGTGTGTTTATTAACTCCACACATCCGTGCAACCTCATCCAGCACCAGAACAACCGAACTGTAAGTGTGTTGATCCCTGCAACCCTGCACAACACTGGGCTCCGGGGCATCCAACCTTACCCACGGAGGGGATAACATCTAGCTGCAATCACATCTTCCCCGGGCATCCCTTAAAAGCAGCGGTGGTGCTGCATCTCACCATACACAACGTGGGTAGTGTCACAGACAGTTTACAGCAAATCCCGCACAATTATGTCCCCTTTTAATTGAAATGTCCGCACGACCCCGGGTCCGGTAGAGTCCCTCGAGCCATACCGCAGATCCGGATCCGTGCAGCACTGGCTGCTGGCACGGGGGCGGCACACATGTCTCTGCAGAAAATAATACACAGGCACCTATAGTTGATTGATTCCAGAGCACATTCCCCACTTTTCCCCTGACTTCTCCACTATGCCAGATAAAGAAAAAAAGGCGACATTGAGTCGCCCTGCACAGATACAGGAGCTCCCCCCATTAAAAACAGTATTCTTAAAATTAAAATACATCACAGCACTAATAATATCCATTATTATCCCCTACTGTAATAATGTCCAACATCCTGGCCCCTTCTGGTAATAATGTCCCACTTTTTAGTCCCATTTCTCTCCACCCTAGCCCCTTGTCTATCTATCCTGGCCCCATGTCTCTCCATCCTGGCCCCATGTGTTTCCATCCTGGCCCCAAGTCTCCCCACACTGCCCCCTTGTGTCTCCATCCTGGCCCCATGTTTATCCATCTTGGCCCCATGTCTCTCCATCCTGGCCCCTATATATCTGTTCTCCATATTGTGGCTTTTCAGTCAAGCAAATAAAATGAAATTCTTACTAGGCACCGGTCCAGCGGTATTCCTTCCTACTTGATCTATGCAGTGTGGTATCCATACATTCCAGGAAAGGAGACTTATATACCAGGATGGGGGATATATATACCAGAATAGAAGACATATATACTAGAATGGGGGACATACATACAAGAATGGTGACATATTTACCAAGAGGGAGCCTAGGATGTGGACATATATACCTGGATGGGAGTCTTGAGTCTTATATCTCAGGATGGGGGACATATATACCAGGATGGTGACAAATATACCAGGATGGAGGACATATTTACCAGAGTGGAGGACATATTTACCAGGACATAGCTCAGGATGGGGAACATTGGTGCAGGATGGAGAATATTACTACATAATGAAGGGGAAGGGGGGAAATTCATAAGTTTTTAATTGATTTAGAATGCTGCAATGTTCCATACAGTACATCTGACCATCATGTGGGGGTTAGAGTGGGAGGCCCAAACATAACACTGGGGTCTATTGGATTCTAGTTACACAAAGGGGCCAAAAGGTCAAGTGCTAAGGTAAGGGTTTTTGTTTTTTGTTTTTTTTTTGTTTTTTTACATATTACATTTATTATGCTCTGGAGTCTTGAGAGACTCTATAGACTAATAAGAGTATTAAATTGGAGAGTAACGTCTCTTCGCATAATATTTTCCGGGAATATCTGGCTCTGACTACTGACCAGTTAGTTTTTTTAGGGAAACACTTATAAGGCTATAAATATGATGTAACTGCATTTTGTGTGGTTGTACAAGGCATATCCATATGTTTGTTAAAGTTGTAATTCAGAATGGATGGAGATAATTTACTCTCTTACTCTATACAATAATATCATGAATTCATTCCAATATGCCTATTTCCGCCACTTAATTTCTGATGTGCTGCTTATTTTCCTCTAAATCTGAGCCCAGAGCTTGCCATATGTTACTAAACGTATATCACTTTGAGCCTTTCATCAAAAATAACATCCTAAATGGCTAAACAATGCTTTTCCTGAGGCTCCCGGAGCCAAATTTAGCAACCAGTGGATGAACATTCCTGTAGGATCACACATTTATTGTAAAGCAGGAATCCCTTGAAAATATTAGAATCTCATTAAGCCGATACTTACAATATGCAATAAATTCTGACTTTAGGATCCAGAGAAACGTCCATCGAAGGAGTCTGAAGAATTTGAAGAAATCCACGCATTTCTTATGTTCATATTATTGGTACAATGTCTAGATAGCTAAACTTTTGATAAATGCTGTATGATTTTGGCAACAGCTGCATTTCCACTATTAGCTTATTACTATAAATTACAGTCAATTAGAAGCCGCCAAATTTTCAAGAAAATAAATAAATGATGCTGTTTGTTAAGTAGCGGAGCACAAGCTATTTGTTTTTATCTAATATTTTTACATAGCATTAATATTTTACAAGCCGTCTGTTTTTCCCTGATTTTTTTTCTTCTTTTGGCTTAGGAACAATCGACTGACTGAAGATAGAGATTCATTACTATGATATATTTTCACAGCACAATAGAACTTCTGATGACAACCCAATTTGACAGTCTATAACTAGCTTATTCTACATAATGCCAGGGCTATTTCATCCATCGAAGTTACAGCTGGCACTTTATGTTGCCCCGAGCTTTATGTGACAAAGTTATTATTTTATGCTCAACTATCACAATTTTAAGGGGTTTTCCAGTTTAAACAATCCATTTTTATATAAAAGGGTGTTTATTAATAAACTGATTATTGGGTAACCACTGCTGGGACTCCATGAGGCTTTTGGGGGATTGAATAATGACATTGTAGGAAAAACATATCCCCTGTCAGGTGCAATTTGCACCCAGAACCAGAGCAGTTCTGGGTGCATATTGCTAATCCCTGATTAACTTTCTCTGTATTTAGTAGCATAAATAAAGGGATCTTTAGAAAAGGTATTTCTAAAGATCCTTTCTTATATGCTAATGAGGCCCACGACTAGTACCTCACTGTTCATGGCAGCCGGCGGAGAATGGATGCGCCATGCGCATGATCCGGAGTCCTCTGCACTTCCAGTCATGCGCACTGTACCTGATTGAAGCCGGGAAGCTTACACCTGGCATCAGTTTAGTGCACATGATCATAAGTCCCGGGTACTCCGGAACATGCGCAGTGCGCATCCATCCTTCGCTGGCCGCCATGAAGAGTGAAACACGTGCAGCGTAGCTGCGTATTCATTAGCATGTTAGTACACCCACAGGGGCACGAGTAGGCAAGAGAAGCAATGCCCGCATGACTAGTCCCCACACTCATTAGCATATAAGAAACGATCCTAGTTTATACAGGAATGGTTAGGAAGGGATTAGCAATATGCACCCATAACTGCTCGTGGTTCTGGGTGCATACTGAACCTAACAGATTCACTTTAAATGGCTTAACAAACAGTGTACTAGATTCTTCCAGTAAACAGAGGATCTACCCCAGTAATGAGCCCCAAAGATCCTTCCCAGCAGTCTAAATATCCAATAATTTGAAATTGAAGGTTTATCCAAATAATATATCATAGACCCTGGTGAAAAAGTTCAATTTGCTCCCCCAGTCCATACAACTTAATTGCCAGCGACTGCAGCCCTTCAATAAATTTCAGCTCTAATGGGTGTGGACTCACTGTTCCATGGACCGAGAATACCAAAGAGGGGCTTGGCTAAGTGTCTACTGAGTATTTACTAAGGCCTCTAATGGTGAGGATAGGCTGAGCTGCCAGTAGACACCTGATACCACTCCAGAACAGTTCCCGGTATTGCAGCAGCCAACTGGAAGTTTCAGAGGGACAGAAAGAGGTACAAGAGGGTAAGGCAAATGGTCCAAGGTCAGGACAGGCAGCAAAGAGTCAGAGTACAATGCCAAGGTCAGGAGTCAAGAGGTTAGACAAGACGGGTATATAAGTCGGGTCAATAATGGGTGAATCAATACAAACAAACACATGAACAGGGCACAAGCAGATGAACTAACTAGTAACCAATGTTTGGGCAGAAAGTAGTGAGAGAAGCTGCGTGGAATAGACCCAGCTAGCACATGATTGGCCATGTAATCTAATTTCTGCAGGACACAGCAGAGTAAAAATCCTGCAGAATCTGTCCATTCCTCTCTAAGACCAAATGGAAGCTACATGCTGATGCACCAGTGCAGAGGAGTGCTTCAAAAAACAACTCAACAAGATGACCTGACCCGAGGAAACACTGCACTGTGACCATCGTGAATAGGCGGCGCTGAGGATGTATTCGAGTTACCATCATGACCGAACACAAGACCCAAGGCATATAAACAACCTTTCCCTCCAAAAAGCCCCAGCATCTTTTTTAAGTAATTTTTTTAGAAAATGTAGATACAGCAGCTCTACTAGTCATTTACAAATTTTGCTTAGGAAATTTTGCTGACAAAATGTCACAAACGCAACCAGAACACTGAGATGAGAGCGAGCGCTGAACCCATAGAGGACGAGTACCATCATCTGATTTTGCTATTTTGTATGACTAGGAGCATTTAGGGTTCCAATTTTTTTAAGTGGAAAATCCCTTGAAAGTGCTTATCATAAAGAATCCTTTCTAGTTTAAACTTTTATTATGTCTAAACTAAATCTCTAAATGGACTGTTGTAGGTAGCTAAAAATTAGTAAATGTTTAAAAATTCTCTTGCCCATTGGATTTGGCGATTATACCATCTTTAATAACATACATTTGAACTATGATACCATTAAAACAAGAGATCACAAAGTCTTGTGATTTATTTATGCTCTTTGCCCCTTTCTTAAACTTCCAAATGAGTTAATCAGAGGAACACATTACGCTTACAAATCCTTCGGAAATCACAACAGAAAAAACGCTCTGCAAACACTTTGTATCTCTTTTCCTGTTCTTCATCTTGCATGACAATCAATCTTACATCACTGTGTGTGCCTCTTGTGATTACAGCCATATATTATTCATAACTCAGTAGGTTTAATACAATTTGCCCATTATTCATTTTTATGGAAAAATGGTTTAAAAAAACATTTTATGAACGGCGTGACAATAGTTATATAGTCTTTTCATTCCTTTATCACAATTTCCACAAAAAGCTAGACTTATTACTCAAAAACTTTTCTCCTTCTTGAAGAAATTAGAAACGATGTGGACATTTTATTATAAGATTTACCTAATGGCCATAATATATTTTAATATAAATAATACATTGTGTTATAAATGGTCTGTCTGCAGATAGAGTGGTGTCAGTACATTCTTTATCTACTGGAAACAACTGTTCTCACAACATATAAACTGCTGACAGAAATTTTACAATTACTCTAATTAATAATGTCTCATGTTCTGATGCTACAAGGGAGATGTTTTGCTTGTAATAAAAATCTTCACAAGTCGCTAGAAATATTTAATCAGTAAATAATCCATTTCGTAGCTAGAGCCAAGGATTTTACTCTAAGGCAGGGGGGACCCAACCTGTGTGTCAGGGCCCTTATTTGCGGTGCGGTTCCCGTGCCGTGATCTTCTGTTGTGTCCTCATGTGTGCAGCCGTTATGTTATTCTTTGCCCTGTGATGGGCTATTACCGGCATCTGGTTGTTCGCCGTCGGTTGGAGGGGCTTACTCACACGCGCTGCTTCCGGCCAGTTGCTCTGCTTTATCTGGGAGTGTTCGTGCCTGGATCGGCGCCAGTTATATTCTCTGGTTAAGTTGCAGTAAGCACCCACCTCCTGGATACAGCGATTGATCTTGGTACTCGACCCCGGACTGACCTCTGACTTGTCTCTGCCTGCTCCCCCTAACTTTTCCATTCCCATCTGGCTCCCGACTTCGGCTTCCCTACTGACCACTCTTTGCCTGTCACTTGTGTTTGTACATTACTCTCCTGGTTGCCTAAACCCCGACTTGTTTCTTGACCTCTCTCCTGTCTGTTCCCGCAGTCTCTTTGTGTCCTCTCGGTTCTGACTCCGGCCTGCCTGACTCCCCCCAGTCTCTACTATCCTTAGTGCCACCTAGCGAATTGCCTGTGTAATGCATCTGTCAGCGATTAGTTCCTCACTCCTCTGCGAGAAGGATGTTACACTGTTGCTCGGGAGCCACATGTGGCTCACGAGCTCATGATGTGTGGCTCATGGCTGTCTGCCAGGTGGATGCATTTACACCAGGTCTTGCAAACAGCTATGTAGAGTAGGTCTCCAGATAGTGATATTTCTGAGTAGCCCCACAGTAGCAGATCTGGATGGAGGTATGAACCCCTAAATCTTGGTATAATGCCTCGGTGTGATTTCTGTGGAAAAGCTTTGGCTGTACTGGTAATGTTGGCTCTGGGTCACTACTGTGAGGGGGCAATAGCTAAATTTGGCTTGTGATCCTCTCTCAGAGCTGAATGTGGCTCTTAAAGTCAGAAAGGATGGGGACCACTGCTGTTATAGTTTCCCAGATTTTTTGCCCAGGAAGGTACTAGGCTTGTCCTTAAGTGCAAACTCTATTTATTCATAGAAGTATTTGGTAGTAAATAATTAGTAATCAAGTAGTTTTCTTAATGAGGTACCAATATTGGTTGAATTTCCATCCCATTCATGTTAGTGTAGCGCTCCTGAACCCCTCAGGGCACTACTAGGTACTGCATCCTGACAAGGATGCAGGGCCTACCCCCAGGGACCTGGAAGACCAGTGCTGGTACCACCTAAACACATAACATCCCCAGTTTCCCACTCCCCATTAGGGATGACTGACTAGTCCGGGACGCAATGGATGGCCACCCAGAGGCGGAGCCAGTCCAGTCCACTAGAAGGCAAATCGGTGGGAGGGGGACAGACACAGACACTCAGATACAGGAGTCCGATAGTGACAGTTGAAGGGGACGGACGTATCTCCAGACGGGGTCGTGTAACGGTGACCGAAGTGGCAAATGAGGGTGGTTGCCAGAGAGGGTACAGCCAGGTACCCCTGGAACCAGAGCACCGATGGGGCACAGGGCCTTAAGTCAGGCGACAGCTTCAGGCAACCTGAAAAATACCTGCACAGTGAGGGGTTGTTCACGGACCTCACTGACCCAAGAATCTGGGGGCACCAGCAGTAAAGATTGAGCCAGGGACCGGAACAGAACATCGACCCTACAGGGTTTGCACTGCCCACCATACGGACGAGAGACTGCCGACAGACAGTAAGGGACCATTTAACGCTCCAGGCTACGGGGTCTCATCCATTAGTGAGAGGTCCGGGGAAAGAGACTACCAGGTCACCACACCGGCACTGGGACAAAAGGGACTAGGGGTCTGAACCAGCCGTCCACAGAGCCACCGCTCAACACCACTGTGAGAAAGAGGAAGTTGCACTTCATCCCCATCGTGTGGTCTCCCTTCTTTCTGTGACGGACCTCCATTCACTCTCTGGGGCCCGGCCCTACTTGCGGAGGGCCTGCTATCCAGGCTGCCACTACCATCAGCCCCAGAGGTAACAGACTGTGCAGTGGTGGTTCCATCACCATAATTGCAACCTGCAAGTAGTGCCACAATACAAACTCTTTCAATTCCCTTGTACATAATCTCTTTTAAAAGCATCCCCAGGGTCACAAAACCAGGCATCGGCCATTATACAACCGTGACACAGCATCCCCGTACATATACGGCCCGGAACCGAGTACCCCATAGTCCTGGGTGACACATTAGTGCGTCATCAATGTTATGACTGAGAGACTAGTTGGACAGGCCGGTCTCCAGCCACTTCTCTCTAAATGCTCTCCTTATGTAACAGGCGTTTCTCTGCATACACGTGTAAAGAGAGACCTGTCACTCCAGGGTAGCAGGGAGGGTGAAACCACCGGGGACCCAACTAGTCTCAGGCTCAGACCCTGGCGATTTTCAAAGTAAGTTTTTGTATGAAACGCTGTAACATTTTGGCGTTAAACATGCCTGGCTGATATCATTCAAGTAATATCTGATAAATTCTGCTCGTGGTTTGGGCAGCAGGTACTAACTCTCACGTTACCTTTAACTGCTCCCCTATGCCAACTCCCTTTATTTAATCCTGATTTTTCACCAAAAAAAAACCATAGAGCATGCAAGAGCAGTGACATACAATAGTTATTGGCAAAGGGGGTAAAGAGAATCATGTAAAGAGAAGTAGAGAAGAGATGTAGTTACTTAGTGAATGCTGAAAAATGAAGTCCAGCCTATGAGGCAGATAAGAAGAAAAGTATATTGCAAGCTTTAAGATCAATAAACATGAGAGGTGGGTGGATTGATCACGGAGGATCCAGTTTGAGTAGATTTTCCTGAAATTCATGGTTTTATGCGAATTTAACTACTTTGAGGTTCAATTATCAGTTCACAATAAAAAAAAACTTGTTCTTGACTATTTTCCCCACTGATGAAGCATCAGAGAGTGGGCATGCAAATGTCATTTTGCGCTGCTATGCCGACTTCCTCATGATGAACAAGACAACTTATGGATTATCACACTTTGTACGGTGGGAGTCAGAGATTTTTATAAACTTTGCTGACTGTCATAGCAGCGGCGAGATCTGTTCAGGTTACAGATTCTGACAATCCATCCGATAACTTCTCTGGTGTCTATGACTAAAGCAAGCAGACTTGGGTGTCAAACTGTTGAGTAATAGTTCATAGGCAGGCTAGCAAGAGTTAAACTCTACTAGTCTATTTGTTAGTCTCCTTTGATCACATGTTGTGGGGAAGCCTATTACATCTGCTCCCCTCCTATATATGCTGGCTAGATCCTTCCTTCTATGCCAGCTATAGTTTACATTAGGTGGTCTAGTGTGTTGTTCTGATATGGACTATCAGGTGATTGTATTGCTTGTTGTGGAGTGCGGTTATGGAGTTAACCCTTGTTGCCTTTTGTTGCTACCTTCCTGCTTTTGCTTTTCTGCTAAGTCTCTCATTGTCTATTCCTATGTGTGAGAGTCATTTTAAATCTCCAGAGGCACTAAGTCAGTCTCTCTCCTGTGCAGTGTAAATGCTTATGGTCTTTTCCTCTCTCTACCTCTCCTCTGTATTTTCTAAGAAATAACAAGCATTCCATCATTGAGATTTCTTTAAATTTCTTCACCATAAATCAATTTTTGGGGGAAAAATTGGCAAAGTTGGCGAATATGAATTTCAAAATATCTGCTCATAAATAGAAAGCATGTCATAATATTTTTCAATGACTTTAACATGGTTTAAGATTTGGGAAATATGTAAACCCAAGATGAAAGGTAAGGAAGTACCCTGCATATGGCTATTTCCTGCACTCACTTTGAAAATGTATGGATTGTTTATGCGAATGCTTGATGCTTGCTGCATTTAGATGGGCCAGATCATGGTTTTGATGGGGTTCCCAGCAATTGTTCCACCAGTGATCATGAAATTATTATTTTACATTTTAGGGGTGTTTGGAAACCTAAAGAAACAAACCAAAAACAATAGAAACTATAACGTCTTCAACCTTTTGTTTCATAGTGTTTGAGGTTGAAGGTAGACTAAAGGGTCTTTACATTCAGCACCCATGAAACATGAAAGCACCCGCCCCCGTCATTTTTGCATCACGGGCAAATCGCTGACCATGGTGCACAATATCGCTAATACCCGCCACATGTACTTACCTTCCTAGAGACGTCTCTGTGGTCGGCGAACAACCTCTTCGTTAAAGGGGAGGATCGTTCACCATCACAGCGATGTCACACAGTGGCCGACCAATAGAAGCGGAGGGGCGTAGACCAGCCGCATTAACGACACGCCCACCTTGTTGCTGGAGGATGCAGGTAAGCTGTTGTTCGTCGTTTCCAGGGTGTCACACGTAGCGATGTGTGCTGCCTCAGGAACGACAAACAACCTACGTCAACAATGACCAACGAGATTTTGAAAATGAACAACGTGTCAACGATCAACGATTAGGTGAGTATTTTTGATCGTTAACACTCGTTCAGAGCTTTTACACGCAACAACGTCGCTAACAACGCCGGATGTGCGTCATGAAATCCGTGACCCTGATGACATATCGTTAGATATGTCGTTGCGTGTAACGGGGCCTTTAGGTCCAACAAATTCAACCCATGACCTAGCCTAACTTGTTGATCCAAAAGAAGGCAAAAACCCCATGGGGCAGACAGAAAGCACCAGATTAGGGGAAAAAATTCTTTCCCGACTCCACATACGGCAATCAGACTAGTTCCCTGGATCAACGCCCCATCACAGAATCTAGTGCATATAATCTGTAATATTAGAAATATTTCATGAAAGTCATCCGAGCCTCTGTTAAATTTTAGTATTGAATCAAACATTACAACATTATGTGGCAGAGAGTTACATAGTTTCACTGCTCTTCAAGTAAAGAGTCTGCATATTTTCAATCTTTTTCAGTGACAGTTTTGCTCAGTGTTTTACAATTGAGTACATAGTTATACATTTTATTTCCTCTGCCCAAGTGCATGACCTTACATTTATCCACATTAAACTTCAATTGCCATTTCTCAGTCCAAGCTTCCAGCTTACACAAATCCCTCTGCAATATTAAATTATTCTGTTCTGTCTTAATTACCTTGCATAGTTTAGTATCATCTGAAATTATTGAAATTCTAATCTCAATGCCCCTTACAAGATCATTAATAAATATGTTAAAAAGAAGAGGTCCAAATACTGATCCCTGTGGTACCGCATTCTTAATTGTGACCAGTCCGAGTGTGTTCCACTAATAACCACCCTTTATTTCCTATTACTGAGCCAGTTCTTAACTCAGTTTTTTAAATATTGCATTAAATAATTGGTGATTTCACTTTTTTCGTTAATTTTTCATAAAGTAACATCAGAATTGGGCATCACTTACAGCCACATTATTTACTCTATTGAGGAGTGCAGGTAAACCCTGGTTCACCTTATCTACGCTCTTGTCACCATATTGGCTCAGTACTCAAGTGACACTGGGATAAAGACATGGGAGGGTCATATGTTTATTGTCACCTTAGGGTCACTGTATATCATCTCAACAATGTCACTCAATTTTGTGATATATTTGATGAACATCTTATACTGACACAAGGGGTTCTACCCCTTATTTCTAACACCTCCTTATACATTTAGTTAAAGGGAATCTGTCACCAGGCTTTTGCTCTCCCCCCCCCCGTCTGAGAGCAGCATAATGTAGAAAAAGAGACCCTGATTCCAGTGATGTGTCACTTAGTGAGCTGTTTGCTGTCATTTTGATAAAATCAAAGTTTTCTCTGCTTCAGATCTAGCAGTTAGACAGAGCTCATAAATATGCTGGACTACCTGCAACACTCCAAGCAGTCCACTAATGATAATCTGCTGCTGATTAATCAGTGATTTTATGAAAACTACAATAAGCAGCCCAGTAAGTGACACATCGCTGGAATCAGGATCTCTGCCCTTACATTATGCTGCTCTCAGATTACGTAGCAAAAACCTGGTGCCAGATTTCCTTTAAGTGCACTCTAATAATTCTTGTATATTATACGTAGCCACAGGTATGACGACATCTCTCCACACAGTTATTTCTGGAAAAACATGGACTGTATGTATGTATGAATTTGCAGGGATGGAATCCCATAAATCCAATCTAGTCCATGACTTAGGATGCAGCAGTCAGGAGCGGATATATATAGAAGAAATAACCAAATATTTACACATTTTTATTATTTTGAAATCCATATAAAATGATGTTTTTTTTACATTTAAATTAAATAAATAGTGCAGTACATTTACATTGCCCATCTCTGGAGATTGTACTTGCTCAGTAACCAAGGGCAGTGTTGCAGTTAGCTATTACAGGTTCTTGCAGCCTACAATGTCCTGGTTCCTGGGTGATAGATGCTGTGGGAGATGTGAGTGCAGCGCCGGCTCTCTGCTTCTGTCTCCGCTACTTCCGTAGCTTCTAACTCTGAGAGCAAACATTGTAAGGCTGTGGAGTTAATAGCAGTGAGTAACACTAGGGGCAAGGGACGCAGAAATATGTGCTTTGGCATTGGACGTAGAAATGTGTAAATCCGACATTGAAAGCATGTACTGTATGTCTACATGTCTCTAGCATGTACTGTATGTCTACATGTCTCTAGCATGTACTGTATGTCTACATGTCTCTAGCATGTTATATGTAGAAATGGAACATCTACATAAAACACAGTTATTGTTGCCAGCATAATCTATAGTTTTAATGTCATTTCATGATATAGTTGAGCCCTATTGCAGTTGATAGATATCAAGATATAAGTAGGCTGGCATTTCATCCCATATTCATCTTCTATTGACTAAAGACCTTTCATTTTGACTGCGCTCTTTTGTATTTTCTTTCAATAAATCAACTTTACATTTGGCTTTAACTTGAAAACCTGAAATATATCATTTGATTTTTACGCCAGCGTGGAAAGTAAAATGCATCCAGTTGAGTGATTATTAGCAGAGACTTAAATAATCGTGTGTGCCATCGGGAGGCAGCATTATTAAAATGTTTTATTGTGAAAGAGAATAAGTACAATGCAACAGTGTCACATAATATTCAGGAGGAAAGGATGAGCTACAGGTGAACTTTCCACCTCTCAAACCCATCTAATATACTCCAGAATTTATGTTAATATTTCGGTTGCATTCAATAAAATTCATTAAATGGTCATTGTACTTTCAGAATTGTTCTCAATTTGTTAGATAATGTGAAAAATAGACAACCACCTGCAAATCACTTTTTTATTATTATTATTATTATTATTATTATTATTATTACTATTATTTAATAATATTATGTTACTACTAATAATAACAATAATAATATGTTATCACTGTGGAGGTGCAATTATTATTATTAACATTATTATTATTAGTAGTATTGTTATCAACATATTATTATTGCATATTACTACTATGGATAAAAATAATAATAATAATAATAATAATAATAATAATAATAATAATAATAATAACAACAATAATAATAATAATAAGTTGTCACTATAGAGATGCAATTATTATTATTATTATTATCAACATAATATTATTGCATAATACTTCTATGGATGATAATAATAATAATAATAATAATAATAATAATAATAATAATAATAATAATAATAATAATAATAATAGGTCCCAGGTCCACAATGACCGCCCATTATACAACTCCAAAAATCGGAACCACACCCTCAGGTATGCCTTGTGCTCAGCCTTCAACCACACATAGTGTAAGGGATGAGACACGTCGGCTGTGGCACGCGCCAACCGACGGGAAAAGACTCTTCCCAAGATCCTGCAGGCAAAATTAAGCTTACCAAGGAGGGAGTGCAAGTCCCACAAATGAACGTTTTTAGAATCCAAAACCTTCTGAACACAACATTTCAAATCTGACAACTTAGTCGACATTCCATCTTAACCGTATCTAACTCAGTGCCCAAAAACTTCAAAACAGTCACCGGCTCCTCTGTCTTCTTAGGCGCTAGAGCAGGGGTGGACAATTAATTTTCCCATTGGGACGCATGAGAAATTGGGATGGTTTTAGAGGGTCGAACTAATAGAATTAACTCAGTTCTACCCAATACTATATATAGTATATATGCTATCCCTTCATAAACAAACAGTAAGTTAAACAATACAAAGATTCAATGAAAATATGGAGGTCAGTGGGGAGCATAGACATTACTGGAGTCAGTGCGGGACATACACATTACTGGGGTCAGTGGGGGGCATACACATTACTGGGATCAGTGGGGGGGCATACACATTACTGGGGTCAGTGGGGACATTGACATTACTGGAGTCAGTGGGGGGCAAACACATTACTGGGGTCAGTAAGTGGCATACACATTACTGGGGCCTGTGGAGCCTACATACTGGCCTTGGTGGCCTATGGACCATACATACTGGCCCTTGTCGCCTGTGAACCATACATACTGACCCTGGTGGCCTGTGGACCATACATACTGGCCCTGGTGGCCCGTGGGCCATACATACTGGCCCTGGTGGCCTGTGCAGCATACATACTGGCCCTGGTGGCCAGTGGAGCATACATACTGACAGTGGTGGCCAGTGGAGCATACATACTGACAGTGGTGGCCAGTGGGGCATAAATACTGGCCCTGGGGGTGCTGAGGGTTCGCTCCTCTGGCTGCCTTCTCGGAGTCCCCTGTGTTTCTGCTTCTTCTATTGCAGGTACAGGGGGACCTGAGAAGACAGAAGTGCTGCTCCCCTGATCTCCCCTCCGGCAGGCAGACTGCACTCTCCCTGCTGCTACTGGTTCACATTACCTTAGTTGCAGAACAGACGTTTTTGAAGTGGCCGCTGTGGAGATGAGCCAGTCACATGTGAGGATCCTGGGTAGAATGGGTAGGCGAAGGGGGCGTAGCCAGCATCGAGAGAGCAGCAAGAGGGGACAAGTAAGGCTGGATTCACATCAGCGTTTTTTTACCTAGTGACAAAAAAACACAAAGCGCATATCACCGGATCCTGCAGATGGAATGTCCAACGCATGCAACAACAATTTTTATTTACCGGATCCTGGATGTAGCGGGACAAAGAATTTATTAGCCAGCACTGGAGTCAGCTTATCGGGAGTCAGCTGAACTCCTGATGTGACAGCCCGCACATGTTGTGGATGCACTGCTGCCGATCACGTGTGAGAGCTATGTGGTCAGGAGTTCAGCTGAGTTCAGATCCGCTGACTCCAGCGTTGGCTGATACTTGTTCTGTGTACCGCTGTATCCATCGCAGTATGTGTGGGCTGTGAGGTCAGGTGAGTTCGGCCGGCACTGGAGTCAGCTGATCTTAACTCCTGACTCTCATAGCAAGCAGAACAAGTACCGCTTAGGCTGATCAGCTGGCGGCTGGCTTTTATGAGTGATCAGCTCATCAGCCGGCGGCTGGCTTTTATGAGCGATCAGCTGATACTCTGTTCAAGCCAGGCAGCTTCAGAGCATGCTCTGTAGGGCAAACTAGATCCGTTCCGAGGAGTGTGTGTGTCAAGCAATGAGGGGGCATGGACGACAGCAAAAGCGGTGTGGCTAGCAACATAAAGGTCATGGAAGGCATCCAAAGACTGTGTCCAGCATCCAGAGGGGGCAAGATTGGCAGCAAGAGTTGGCGTGATCGGCAGAGTGGGGGGGCGTGGCAGCTGCTTATCACTGTGCTGCGGGATACATAGCTCCCGGCAGTGAGAGTGGGGCAGAGGTATAAAATCGTAGATCAGGCCACGCCTCCAACTCTCAGCTAAGACGGGTTGGCCGGTCACAGACAGTTGGCGGGCCGGATCCAGCCCACAGGCCGCCCCTTGCCCAGGTCTGCGCTAGAGGAATGCCAAAACATCGAGCCACCTGCTCAACCGTGCGGAGCAAAAGAGTACATTGCGCATTGTGGGGATCTCGCCGGCCTCATGAACAGGAAATCATCTAAATAATGCCGCACGAATTGAGGCTGGCTTCTTCCTTAATCACCCACTTGATAAAACAGCTAAACTTTTCAAAATAAGAACAAGAAATTGAACAGCCCATGGGCAAACAACAATCCACATAAAACTTGTCCTGCCACCAGCACCCCAGCAGGTGAAAACTGTCCGGATGTATCGGCAAGAGGCGTAAAGCTGCCTCAATGTCCGTTTTCTCCAAGAGGGAACCCTTACCTAATTTCATTAACCAAGCCACCACCTTGTCAAAACAGACTTACGATAGAGACACTAGTTCCGGGTCAATCCCATCGTTCATCGATTTACCAAGAGGGTACGACAAATGGTGAATTAATGAAAACTACTTAGCCTCCTTCTTCGTGACCACCCCTAGTGTGGAAACCATCAAATCTGGCAAAGGCGGGGTATCAAATGGCCAGGCCATATGCCCAAGTTCCACCTCCCTGCGCAACCTCTTGGTAACCACTTCACAATGCATGTGTGTTGGCTTAAGATTCTTAAGCCGCAGCACACCAGGCTCAACTACTGACTAGAGATGAGCGGTGTTCGAATTGAACTGTTCGCCAATCTCAAATTCAACCTGTTTTAGGCGATGTTCGAGTCGTTCGACGAACGAAAACAATTAGCTTCAAGTTCGACAGTTCGAGGTTATGTTCGATAACGGTTCGATCACCAAAAGCGTAACTTTTCACAGTAATACTGTCATTCAATGTTAATACAGTGGAACCTGTTAACGAGAACAATTCGTTCTGGGAGTGTGCTTGTTAACCAAGTTACTCGTTTAGCAAAGCAAGATTTCCCATAGGAAATCATTGCAATGCAGACAATTCCTTCAGCAACTTGTTAAATGTCCCATCCTGGTCCCCTATTGTGCCATTCCACACATGCACAACCACACAAAAACACACACACAAACGTACACAAACATACACGCACACATACATATTATGCTCACCTTATCTTTTCTTCCATCGCCGGCCTCCTGAGACTTGCAGTTCGCCGGTACAAGATGTGTATCGGGTAACCATCGCGACCGATGCCGGAACTTCCACCGCCTAAGCGCTGATGTCAAAAACAGGAGCCGCTTGCCTCTGATTGGCCAGCGCGCTGCCTTTGAGTAGCGTCTGACAGAGGAAGTTCCTCCCTTGTCGCGAGGGTTAACCGATACACGTAGTTCGCCGCTACAGGATGTGTATCGGGTAACCATTGCGACAAGGGAGGAACTTCCTCTGTCAGATACCACTCAAAGGCAGCGCGCTGGCCAATCAGAGGCAAGCGTCTCCTGCCTTTGACGTCAGCGCTCTGTCGCAGAAGTTCCGGCATCGGTCGCGATGGTTACCCGATACACATCTTGTACCAGTGAACTGCAAGTCTCAGAAGGCTGGCGAAGGATCGGAAGGTAAGGTGAGCATAATATGTGTGTATGCGTTTGTGTTTGTGCATGTTTGTATGTTTTTGTGTTTGCCTGCCATTGTTTTTAATGGTGTTTGAAGGTGTTCGAAAGTGTTCGACAAACATTCGACGAACACACCCCAAGTTCGACGAACCGAACTCGAACACTAGGGTGGTGGCTCATTTCTTCTACTGACGGAGTTTTAAAACCAAAATGAAAACCTTCCCGCAGCAACTCAGCCGATTCCTGGTCAGGGTACCTACTTAGAAACAGCACCATCTGATAGACCTTCACCAGGGTCCTCCCTCTTCGCAGAAGACTCAGCGGCCTTTCCTTTTCCTCTCTTAAAACACTTAAGGTAACTATGGGATCCCCACAGCATAAGCAACTCATGTTTAAACTTGCAAAAGGACCCGAAACGGCATTCCTTGTCATTAAACTGCCAACACAGACCCTTTTTGGACCCCGGCAAGGAGGCAGTACTAGGGTAAATAAACCCCTAACCAATCGCAACAATTTAGATGGCAGACTACTGTCACCAGGGCCTGCATTCAGAATCTGCATGCCACTCGGACCAACAGGCACACCACCCACAACAGCGCACCTGACAAGCAAGGAATAGGAGAAATCGTCTTACCAGGCTGACTACGAAGGGAACCCAGAACAGCCATCACGTATCCTCCACGTCGAACTCCGACTGCTTCTCCACTGACGGTTGCATTCAGGTTGTCCTGTGATGTCGGATCCAGGTTCCGCGACGTCACTTCCGTATACCGCGATGTCACTTCCGGGTCAGGGGAATGGAGTGCCGGAGCCCATTACCGAATTGCCAGACCATATGACCACACCATCGGGTCACATGGCAGCGACACCTGCCAACCGGAAGTGGAGAGGGAGTCGGCGCTGAGACTCACTGCCCCGCTGTTGCTCGTCCTACAGCGCGACTTCCGGTTGGAACTCTGCAATGGTGCCACCACTCCAAGGTCTTCTGTTGGCGCTGATGATCTCCCACTTGGGCTCTGAGCACATTGCTGGCTTCTGGAGGCCATCTCTGGGCTCAGATGCTGTGGAGGCCTGGATTGATGCTGCCACTTCAGAGGCAGAGGAGTCTCGGCTGCTTCAACACTCCCACCGTCACTGTCAGTGGACCACCGCTTTAGCTGCTCTGGCAGCCACCACTGTCCTAGCTGCTCCACCATCCTCTTCATCTGTTCCATGAGGACCTCCATCTTGGGACAGACTTGGGATCCAAAATGATTCTGTTCACCCTCCAGGAAGGAATGACCCACTCCCTCGGGGACCTGTCCTATATAGTGCCCACCAAATGCCACCCCTAACCAATCAAAGTGCCCCAAATCCCAACTTACCCTACAGCTCCACCCTACACTTTTCCCACACAAAGTTAAAACCACAAATTAACAATTTAACTGAAATTGAGGCCTAGCATCCCTTGAGCTCCTTCGGGGCAGCAGTAAGGGCTGTTCCTTTAATACCAGTCTCTGGGTCCAAAAATTGCCAAACTGCATCATGTGAGGCCATGACAGTTGGAAAAATGCTAAATTAAGTCCATCCATTAAAAATCCAATAGATGGATGTCCAGGCAAAATATGAGTCAACAAGTCGGCTAATTACAAGGTCTATCAGTTCTGGTACAACAAACACGGCAGTGAAAGTGTCACGTATGCTTCGCAATAGCAAGATCAGAGACATCCATGCAAGTAACATGTGATGCACATTAAACAAGTCTGGAATGGTGACCTGCCAAAAGGTGAAGAAAACTCAACTTCAATGCCATTATAATAAGTGTATGCTTGAGTTTGCAAAAAAAAGTACAAAAAGTGTAGAGTAGAAGATTGGAAATGAGTGATTTGGAGTAATGAGACAAAAGTCTATAGAGTAGGCTCAGATGGGTGCAAATGTGTCTGGAAGAAAAATGAAAAAGTGGCTAATGGGTCAAGAAACTGAAGCAACTGTCAAGTTCGTTGGAGGAAGCCTGATGATATGGGGTTGTTTCACGTCCAAAGACATTGGATACTTGGCCAGGATCATTGGTGGTCTCAATCCTGAGCTATTAGTTAAAATCCTACAAGACAAGCTACTTTATACACTCAGCATGACAGTGTCCCGAAGCATATGTCAAGATTGGAGAAGAAAAGGTTCAATGACAATCAAGTAGAGGTGTTGGATTGGTACGAGCAGTCTCCAAAGCTTAATCCAATCGAACACCTGTGGTTAGAGTTGAAAAAAGGCTGTACCCATACCCAGTTGAGTGGACCAGTATTCACCAACATTGGGAATATGTAGAAGAGACCTGGGATCAGATTTCAGTCTAGACATGCTTGAATCTGATTAAGAACATGCCCAGAAGGATTAAGGCAGTGTTGAAAGCCAAAGGTGGATTTACAAAATACTATTAAATTATTAAGATTTAAATTTAGGCGTCTACAAGCAAAAATAGTAACAATTCAGTGACATGACAAGAATCTGCATAACTAATCATATGTTAAATAGTTGCAAGTCAAATTTTTATATGTGATAGACAAGATGGTAGTCTCACACTGAAAACTGTAGTGGATGGTGAGATATGGAGCCTGACTGTCAAAAGTTCAAAACATTGTTACCCTCCTGCTTTTCACTGTTGGATTGGAGGGCATAGGTGATCTGACAGGTTCCCTTTAGGTTCTGAAAAAAAAGCCAATGGATGATTGCAGGAGCAATTCATGCTGTTAATTGAGACATCTGATATTTCTGCAGTTAAAAAACATGTGGATAACAAGTATCATGACAGGCGTGATAGCTACTAGACATATTAGACGAGTAAATGCACCAAAGTAATTTTTATTTTTTTGTGTGTGTTATGAGGGAAGCAGGACAATGCTTTTCTGCTCATTATGTGCTAAAGCATAACCATTGTTTTAATTTTTATTTTATATATTAATAGTAAACATGAAAATAAAGAACTTTGTAATATATTTGATCAGACAAATTTGCTTCTTTCTCTGCAGAATTGATCTGTCATTACTACAGAAGGGCAAATCCGCAGATATATGGGTTTGGCGATCCGGACGGACTTAAAAAAAAATAAAAAGCCAAGTCCGGTACAGGACTGGAGGTGAACCTGAACATGAACCCGGATGCCAAATCCCATAAAAGTCTACGGGGACCCGAACTTAAATATTATAAAATGGTGTTAGTAATGGTTAGGGAGCTGTAAAGCAGGACGATTATACTTACAGAGTCTCCTGCGTGGCTGTCACACTACTTACGAGTCTGCTCATTAGCTCCCATGCATATTTACTGTTTCACCTGCCCACCTTCTGTGATAGCATCAGAATGATGGTGTGATGGCGTCTGTGATTGGTTGTCATTAACCCCTTACATTACCCCAATTGCCACAGCACCAGACAAACGGAATGAGTAAAGTGCCGGCATTGTCGCATCTAATGGATGCAACAATTCTAGGATGGCTACGGACTGCTATTTTTAGGCTGTGAGAGGCCCAATAAACATGATCCCCCCACCCTGAGAATACCAGCCCCCAGCTGTCTGGTTTATCTTGACAGGGTATAAAAATTTGGGGAGGAATGTCAAGATGTTTGTTTTTAATTATTTAATTAAATAATTTTAAAAAAGGCGCATTGGAGTGCTTTGTATTTTGATACACAGCCAAGATAACGCAAAGTGCGGGGCTGCAGCCTGTAGCTGTCTGCTTTATTTGTTCTGGGTATCAATATACGGGGGACCCCAAGCCATTTTTTTCAATTATTTATTTATTTTTCCACTCCACTCCACAACCAATCACAGATGCCAGCACGCCAGCAGTCTGACTGCAACCAGTCACAGATGTTGTCACAGAGAGTGGGAGGAGGGAAGCAGTAAATATGCATGAGGGTTAATGGGCGGACCCGGAAGTATTGTGACAGCTGCACGGGAGACTCAGTAAGTATAATTTTCTTGCATTAATCTCTATCTTGCTTCCTTTTAACTTTTTTCTTTTTTATCTGGGTGACCAAACTTGAACAGTAACACGGACTTCCTTGAAATGTCCATGTTCAGGGTCCAAGGAAGGACACTAGGTGTCTGGTACATACCCCGTACTTTACAGTTTGGGTTCACCCACCACTAGTCATTATGAAAATTCTGATTTCTGAGGTAAAATCTGTATTCAGTGAAGACTGTCCCATTATATTTTTATGACAGTGGGAGGAGCTAGTAGCTGAGGGAGGAGCTAAATACAGAGCTACACTTCACCTCCCTCTTTTATCTACATAAAATCTCCTCAGTAACAACTACCATCTCCTATCTCAGTAATGGGAAAGTCTTCACTGAATACAGATTTTAGAAATTAGAATTTTGATATTGATTGATCAATTCTGGCAGAGAAAGAAACCAATTTTGTCTGATGAGATATATTACAAAGATGCTTATTTTCGTGTGAATTATTGATTTATGAAAAAAAATTAAAAAGACTTGTGTTTTAAAGGACAGCTACTATTTAAGTTTATTGATGAAAGCTGAAGTGCTTTCTACATGCTGTGTTCTATGAACTTTATCTGTTACATCAAAAATAACTGTTCTCCATACACTTAAGGGGGCTTTACACACAACGACATCGCTAACGAGATGTTGTTGCGGTCACGGAATTCGTGATGCACATCCGGCCTCGTTAGCGTCGTCGTTGCGTGTGAAACATACGAACGACCGCTAACGATCAAAATTACTCACCTAATTGTTGATCGTTGACACATCGTTTTAATCCCAAATATCATTGCTGTTGCTGGACGCAGGTTGTTCGTCGTTCCTGAGGCAGCACACATCGCTATGTGAGACACCCCAGGAATAAGGAACAACACCTTACCTGCGTCCTCCGGCAATGAGGTGGGCATCACTTTCTTTTGGCTGCTCTCCGCCCCTCCGCTTCGATTGGACGGCTGCTGTTTGACGTTGCTGTGACGCCGCACGAACTGCCCCCTTAGAAAGGAGGCGGTTTGCCAGCCACAGTGACGCCGTTAGGCAGGTAAGTCCGTGTGACGGGTCCTAGCAATGTTGTGCGCCACGGGCAGCGATTTGCCCGTGCTGTACAACCGACGGGGGCGGATGCTTTCACCAGCGACATCGCTAGCGATGTCACTGCATGTAAAGCAGCCTTTAGACTTTGCAACTTAGAACAAACTGTACCAGCTAGACTACTATAACTATAAAAGGCTAGCAATTTAACAAACAATTTTCCACATGAAATAGTTTTTTTCTTAAGAAAAATTTGTTTGGTATCAGAAAATGTGAAGGTAACCAGCCTTTGAATGTATTTCTCCAAAAGCAAATAGATATTTTATATAAGGACTTTTCTTTTTCTCTCACAAGATGTTTCAATCTATATGAAAATATCATTGATTTTTACAAATTAGCCAGCAATTTAACAATTTTGGAAAAAACTCCCAAGTGAAATATAATCGCAAATAGGGGTGGAAAGGGTTAAATTGCCATGCTGCTGTGCAATAAAGATGAATGCTGGATCTTCGATATGTGACTTTATTCAATACGTTTTGGAGCAGCCTCCTTCATTAGGATTATCACATTGAAATGTGATTATCCTGATGAAGGAGGTTGCTCCGAAACGCATTGAATAAAGTCACATATTGAAGATCCAGCATTCATCTTTATTGCACAGCAGCGCCACAATTTAACCCTTTCCACCCCTATTTACACTCACAAAGTATCCTCGATACTAGGAGCTGCAGCAGCTGTGTTTCCAAGATTCTTCCTAGTGGTTGTGTCTGACACAAACCCTCAGGTGAGCAAAACCTTAATCGCAGGTTCACCGTATCTCACAGATAAGACCCTATTCTTGCGCTTTTTGTTTTCTTATATCAAGGGAAATATAATCTGAGTGTTGTGGAAAGAAGGGCTTTGCTTGAGGGCAAAAATATGCATCACATTGTCAACCGACAGGAGGATAAAGGTGGAGATGTTATCATTCTTGACAAGGAAATATGCCACCGTTCAAAATTAAAATATCGCAAACTAAAATCTGATCCCACGTTGGCATTTAAAAGACAATTGGCCATATTGGTGCAGGAGGGTAACTCACTGGGAGTTTTGACACAGAAGCAAGGGGATAACATCCTACCCGAGTACCCAGTAATACACTTTTTCCAATCTATTCCAAAAGTGCATAAACCAGATTTTCCTCTTGTCTTTAGACACATTGTAGCAGGTATCATCTCTTTAAATGAATACCTATATGCATAAATTGACAACTCACTTCAATTTTTGATTATTAAATAACAGATTATATTCAGTATTATACTGAATGTACAATCAGTACTGGAGGAATTTGTGTGTGGGGGACTATACTTGGATCTTGAGCTGTGGTAGAAGCTGTTTCCATTTATATGGGTATACTCCATGATCTGGCAATGGCTTCTTCATCATTAATGTGATTATAGAAGAGATGTGCAAAATGTTCTCATCTCATCTATTCATTTTTTTGTTTAAGCCTAATTTTTTTCATTTTTGATTCTCAATTTTACCTCTAAATGACCAATGGGATCTTTCTCACCAGATGTGATCTGGTACAGTCGCTACATAGACGACCTGTTCATTGTTTGAGGGAAGGGTGATGAGGTGGCTGTGCCAGTTTTCATGTCTTATTTCAACTCTAACTTTTTGGGTATCTACTTTATTGCTTCTTTGCATGAATTCTACTAACATTTTTTAGGGGGGATTTAAATTTGCTGGGTATTATCTGCACAAAAAGAGTTGACATTGTTTTTTATCGTAAATTACAGCTGAAGATATTACCTTCCATGTTACATTATGTCATCCTCATCATACTATCAAAAACATATGAGATGGAGCATTTACTCCCATAAAATGCAACGTTCTAACTATTCACTTTAAGTGACTGCGGGGGAAATATTATCTCCCAGACTGGGAAATCAAGTTTACCCTAAATAGACCCTTAATAGAGTTAAAGGTATTTTAAGCAGCAAAAATAGAAGTGAACTCTTAAGGTAGGAGTCATGTGTCAATAAAAATAACCCTTTTCTACAACCCACAGCCCAAGTTTTCTACTTTTTGAAATATTATTGGCAAATATGTTGCTGTACTTCATCAGGACAAAGGCCTTTCCCACATTTTAGATCAGGGTCTGAGCTATGTTTCACAAAAAGCATGCATACGTGGTAAAAATTCTTTCACCAAGTCTTTTCTTTGCAGTTTTTGCAGTCAGGAACCTCAGAATTCGTGGTACGTGCAATATAGTGGCTCATATAAATGAGGTCACAACATATGCAGATGTTGTGCCGTTATGCAAAGTTAATTTGATTATTTCTCTAAAAATACTTCATATGACATTAAACAATATACAACTGGCAATTCTTCTTTGGCAGTTTATCTGGCATCATTATCAATTTGTACAGTCCAATATGTGGGGTGTGCAACAGCCCCCATAAAATTAGGATCAGAACTACCTCTTCATCACAGGGAGTAAAAGCCATCTCCATGGGATCAATTCATAATACGGAGGAGCATAGTTGTACTACTGTAATTTAAGGCTCTCTCACACAAACATATTTATCTGACATGAGCTATCCATTATTTTATTGGTTAAAATTTGGACCAATGTTATTCAATGAAGCAATTCTTATCAGCATTTTTCTCCCATGCCATTTTCTTCTGTTCAGTAAAACGACAATTCCTAGAATGCTAAAATTATATTTTAGCCCTAAAGAAGATTGCGAATGCAGCTTTGGACTAAGGGGCACTTTGCACACTACGATATCGCAGGTGCGATGTCGGTGGGGTCAAATTGAAAGTGACGCACTTCCGGCGTCGCAGGCGATATAGTAGTGTGTAAAGCATTTTTGATACGATTAACGAGCGCAAAATCGTCGTAATCGTATCATCGGTGTAGTGTCGGTCATTTCCATAATTTGGAAATGATCGATGTTACGATGTTGTTCCTCGTTCCTGCGGCAGCACACATCGCTGTGTGTGAAGCCGCAGGAGCAAGGAACATCTACCTGCGTCCTGCGGTTCACGCCAGCTATGCGGAAGGAAGGAGGTGGGCGGTCATCTCCGACCCTCCGCTTCTATTGGCCGCCTGCCGTGTGACGTTGCTCCCACACTACAAAAACACACAGCTAGGGACCTTAGATTGTGAGCCCTTATGGGGACAGTGTTGCTGATGTGTGTAAAGCGCTGTGGAATTAATAGCGCTATATAAATGAATAAATATTATTATATATAATTTTTATAAGATGTTCACAATAAAGACTGGAGAATTCTTAGGCTAATGTCAGTGCTGGAATGCTTTTTTTTGTTCTAAATTGTATGTCTTTCTGCCCGAAATAGTCCATGCAAGTGAATCCCGGAAAATGTACTTTCTTTTCTAACCCTTAAGTATTACAATAATGATACCTGACAGTTCACACACAATTGCTCTCTGGGTCTTTATTCCTGTTCTGTTTACTCCAGCATATAATGATATGTCTTAAATACTAATGATGTGTAACATGACTGCTGTGATCACCCACTGTCTTTTATAGTGATGTGATGTATTAAGTAATATTATCATGGCAGGGCTTTGGTCATTTGTTGTGTGGTCAGACTGGGCTACATATATGAAAGAAGATGCAGACACTGGGCCTTAATGGTTCCGATTTCCTTCACCAGAGGAACTCAGTGCTTGTAAACCACTTCAGGTGGGGTGTACAACACTTATGGTTCTCTTCAGGGCAGCATTCACCACCCCGCAGCTGGATACCATTGTACACGTGGCAGTTAGACTCATGACACTGGAGTTCTTTTGGCAAAACAACATTGAACGGTTTATTTGATCTTCAAATTTCATGAAAGACATGGCCACACTTCTATGTTCCTGCTGCCCCTTTCTCCCCGGGGACTCCGTCTGGCGTATCCCGCTAACTGAGGCCTAGTCTTCCAGCTGCTGGTCCTATACCGCTGATTTCCCCCTCTTCTCTCTTCATCTACCCATAGTCCTCTCATTCCCTTGGATGGCTTCTAGTCACTCCACTTCCTTTGGCCTTTCTAAGGTTCTCTGTTCTCTGCCCCTACAGCCATCTAGTCCCTGTACTTTTCCAAGCCCATCCCCATGTGAGCCGTAAGCTCCACACCCTTGGAGGATATCTCCAGGTTCCCTGACGGGCCCAAGTTATAAAGCCATGCCCTCACTCCAGGAACCTCACTGAAGAACTGACACCTCACAAGGACCGTCTTGATATCCAATTCACTGTCACTCCTCTCACCTTACTCTAAGCTCCTTAATAGTCAGGAAGTATCTAAAGGCCCCGTCACACTAAGCAACATCGCTAGCAACATCGCTGCTAACGAAACAACTTTTGTGACGTTGCTAGCGATGTTGCTGTGTGTGACATCCAGCAACAACCTGGCCCCTGCTGTGAGGTCGTTGGTTGTTGCTGAATGTCCTGGGCCATTTTTTAGTTGTTGCTGTCCTGCTGTGAAGCACAGATCGCTGTATGTGACAGCGAGACAGCAACAACTAAATGTGCAGGCAGCAGGAGCCGGCTTCTGCGGAGGCTGGTAACCACAGTAAACATCGGGTAACCAAGAAGCCCTGTCCTTGGTTACCCGATATTTACCTTTGTTACCAGCCTCCGCCGCTCTCACTGTCAGTGCCGGCTCCTGCTCTGTGCACATGTAGCTGCAGCACACATCGGGTTAATTAACCCGATGTAAGCTGTAACTAGGAGAGCAAGGAGCCAGCGCTAAGCATTGTGCGCTGCTCCCTGCTATGTGCACATGTAGCTGCAGCACACATCGGGTAATTAACCCGATGTGTGCTGTAACTAGGAGGGCAAGGAGCCAGCGCTCAGTGTGCGCTGCTCCCTGCTCTCTGCACGTGTAGCTCCGTGCGGTGGTAACCAAGGTAAATATCGGGTTGGTTACCCGATATTTACCTTAGTTACCAAGCAGCATCTTCCACGCGGCGCTGGGGGCTTGTCACTGGTTGCTGGTGAGCTCACCAGCAACTCGTGTAGCCACGCTCCAGCGATCCCTGCCAGGTCAGGTTGCTGGTGGGATCGCTGGAGCGTCGCAGTGTGACATCTCACCAGCAACCTCCTAGCAACTTACCAGCGATCCCTATCGTTGTTTAGATCGCTGGTAAGTTGCTTAGTGTGACTGGACCTTAACATTACTGCATGTATAAAACCTACATCCTCAGCTTACATCGCTAAGATATATACATATATCACTAATACAGTTATAATACAGTACACATTATTCAATAAACCATTTCTACATTGGATTCTCGGATACTGCTACATCAAGAAACCACATCCTCTAGCAGCAGCACTTCTAGCACATTCTCTATAAACTGCAACATATATACAGTACATTCCACATGCAACACATATTATAGCATGGCATAGCATAAAATACAGTAGAAATGGGGAAAGCACGACCACCTCCTATATATACAATTAGGTCCAGAAATATTTAGACAGTGACTGAATCTTCATGATTTGGCCTCTGCAGGCCGCTATTTGTGGTTTAAAATGAGACAACTGAGATGCAACTGAAATGGAGACTTTCAGTTTTAATTAAAGGGATTCAATAAAAATATCCTATGAAACATTTAGGAATTACAACTATTTCTTCACAAAGCCTCTTCATTTTAGGGGATCAAAGGTAATTGGACAAATTTACTTTACCATAAATAAAATGTTCATTTTTAATTCTTCATAGAGAATCCTTTACAAGCAATAACTGCCTGAAGTCTGGAAACCATGGACGTCACCAAATGCTGGGTTTCTTCCTGTGATGCATTTCCGGGTCTTTAGTGCAGCTGACTTCAGTTGTTTCTTGTTTGTGGGTCTTTCTGCCTTACGCTTTGTGTTAAATATGTCAAAAACATGTTCAATGGGGTTGAGATCTGGTGATTGACTCGGCCTTTGCAGACACTTCTTTGCCTTAAAAAAACTCTGGTGTTGCGTTTGCAGTATATTTTGGGACATTGTCCATCTGTACTGTGAAGTGCTATCCAATTATTTGGTTGAATCTGAGCAGAAAATATAGTCCTGTATACTTCAGAATTCATCCACCTGCTTCTGTCTTTAGTCACATGCGCAATAAACACTAGTGACCAAGGGCCATTGGAAGCAATGCATGCCCGGCCATCACTCTGCCTCCACCATGTTTTACATAGGGTGTGGTATGCTTTGGATCAAGAGTCGTCACAAGCCTTCCTCATACTTTCTTCTTCCTGTCATTCTGGTACAGGTTAATTTTTTTTTCATCTGTCCCTATAATGCTTTTCAAAACTTGGCTGGCTTCCTTAGATGCTTTTTGAGAAAGTCTAATCTGGCCTTTCAGTCTGATGAATAGTTTGCACCTTGTGGTGAACCTTCTTTATGTGCTGTCATAAAGTCTTAATTTTTATAGTAGACTTAAATACTGAAACTCCTACTTTCTTGAGAGTGTTCATCAATTGAGTGGATGTTGTGAAGGGGTTTTCCTTCACTAGGAAAGGATTCTGTGATCATCCACCACCATTGTCTTCCTTGGCCTCTTTGAGTTCCAATGTTCTCCAGTGTGCTCATTTTCTTTTTTTTTTTCCAGAATATCCCAAACTGTGGATTTGGCCACCCTTAACATTACTGCTCTCTCTGATGTATTTCTTCTTTTCAGCCCAATGAGGTTCGGTTTTTCCTCCATTGTGAACTCTTTTGACTGCACCTTGTGGGTTTACAACAACAGCTTCTAAATGCAAATGCCACACCTGGAATCAGCTCCAGACCTTTTAACTGCTTAATTGATAATTGATTAATGAGGGAATAGCCCACGCAGCCCATTAAAGAGCTCTTTAGATAATTGTCCAATTACTTTTGGTCTCTTTAAAAAGAGGCAGCTACATGTTAAAGAGCTGTAATTCCTAAACCCTTACTCCAGTTAGGATGTGAATATCCTCAAATTAATGCTGAGAATATGCAGTTAAAACACATATTGATTATATAACTGTATATTGAAAATGTTTTGGTAAACAGGCAAAAAGCCAAAACTTGTGTCACTGTCCAAATATTTCTGTACCTAAATGAATATTATATTTTACTGAAGTATAACAGTAACAGTAGTAACAGTATAATGAAGACTGGGCATGTTGACATCCAACAGACTGATCATCCTTTGTGTGACAAGTGCAATGCTCAGATCTCCTTATAAATAACTGGGGAATGAATTACTGTTCCATAATGTATTTAGTAGCAAAGACATTATAGAAAACTGAAAACTTGCCTAGCAAACAAACATGGCTCTTATGGTAAATTGTATAATCCTAATTTCTCTTACTATAGATACCAAAAAGATGCAATTGGCAGAAATCCCCATTGAATCAATTAAGCTGTATACAGGAGAAGTAATACATTGACTGTATAGTGTCTTCTGAGTTATTAATATGCCTATGTAATGAGTGTCCAGCGATGATGACATCTGGCAGCGATAGGAAGAACCATCATTCGAGCTGCTATCAGGTGTGAGGCTTTTTGGCACAGAAGAGAGAGTGAATTGAAAAAGCAGTCAAAATTATTTTCAATTTTACTTTAAAAATGCCTGGTAAATGGCGAATAAAGTCAATAACGGAATCTAAATTAAATTAGCATGAAATTATGCTTGATCCGTGCTGCACTGATATATAAGAAAGACGATGGATGAGCCATTTCTCCCACTGGTAAGAGTTCATTTAAAGATTTCTGTAATTGCTTTCTTCTCTCGGTTTCTGTAAACTACAATATTGTGATAAAGGCTGGCTTTAAATAGTAAGTAGGTCAAGTTAGAAGAAAAAGTAAAAACACTATTTTGGAAGTTGTCATTGTCCTACGGTGACAGTAATGTAACCAAACAGAAAATGCTGGAGTATAAGGTTATATTGTGGGTGCACTTATGCAGACATCTTAAAGATGCAAGTCCCAAGCTGAACGTGGGTGCAAGAACCAGAATTGCCATTTATATTGATTCAAAGGAAATGGTCAGTTAGGGACGTAGACGTACACATATGCTCCCATATTGCTCTCATCAGGATTGATGAGCCAAAAGTATTAGCAATGCTGGCTTTCAGAAGAAAGTCCACTTCTAAGGCCTCTGTTCTACTTGCGTTTTGCAAGGACGAGTGGAATCTGATAAAACATCGGATTGCTCTCCCTCTAGTGCAAAACTATGGGGCAGTGTCCATCTGTGATTGATTTATCATGCCATATCAGCATGAGAAAACAATTGCACCATGCTGCGTTTGGCAGTGAGTCCCTTCTCAACCGCACCCATACAAGTCTATGGGAGCATGTGAAACATCGAACTGTAATCGCATGTCTTTCGACTGCAGTGAGAAGTACGCAGAGACCGATCGGGGAGGAGATGGGATAAAGTGCTCCCTCTTCTCTGCAGCTGTGATCCGATCACAAGATCAGATCACAGACGCATGACCCACGGTTTGCACTCACAGCAGAGGGTCATCATTAGCATATCACTTCTGATACTCTTGCATCAGAAGCTGTGCGTAAGTGGAACCGTAGCCTAATAGAGATGTTACCTTTCTTTTTTTTACTATCCTGGGATGATAATGACATGACAATTTAAGAGGGGATTTTAGTAATTTCATGCCTATTATCCAACATATCACCTATTCTGGTGTATGCAGTAAAAACACATGGCTGCCATGACTTAGATAAAATGGCCTTATCAGCCTTTTATTAAATATATCATACAAAAACCGTCGCACTTACAATAATGGCGACCCCACAACAAAATAAATAGTGGAAATATGAAATGGGTATAAAGTTTTATATACAGTATCTAGTCTAGAGGAAAACCCTCAAACTTACAAATGTTTTTTTATTTACCATTTTCAATATAGGGTAAAACTGACCTGGCAGTATGATTCCCAAGGTCAGAACAAGTTTGTAGATACCAAATATGTATAGTTTTTTTTTATTATTTAAGTGGTGGAGAAAAATTCTGAAATTTGTAAAAAAAAAAAAAAAAAGAATTGCATTTTTGTTGCCTTTTTTCGAGACCTCTAACATTCTCATTTTTGGGATGTTGGGCTCACTGATGGGTTATTTTTTTGCATCCTGAGCTCACATTTTTAATTATACAATTTTTTGAGTATGTGCGATGTTTTGATAGCCTTTTATTGCATTTTAATGCAATGTTATGGCTACCAAAAAAACAACTTTAGCTTTTTTTAATTTTTTTCCATTATGTAGTTTACTGATCTGAGTAATTTATTTTATATTTTGTTAGCTTTGGCATTTCTGAACACAGCAAATATGTGTATTTTTTATTGTTTCATTCTCAATGGGGCAAAAACTTTTGTATTTTGTTATTTTTTACGTTTATTTTTTTTTTAATTTTTATGGTTTTTACTAGTCTCCTTAGGTGACTTGCCTTTACTGTAAGACCGCTTCTATTTTCAAAGCAATGTTTCGTCCTCCATCTGACCAGCAGAAATGCTGATCTCCTGTGAACGCTTGCACTCAACCAGCATTCACAGGAACTTTGTCATGAAATTGAGAGGGGTCATCAGCTGATCCCAGGCTTTCAGGACAACCTTTCAGCATTCTATGATTGTGTCATGGCACCTCTTTGTTAGATCGCGCTGTCAGAGTTTAACAGCGCAATCTAACTAGTCTACAGGAGCAGGTGGATCCCTGATCTCTGATCCACCCGTGCCTGTTAGCTGCACATGTAAGCTGATCAAATCAGCCAAAATGAGCAAGGAAAATGTGAGTTCAGTGTGTGAGCTCGCATCCAAGTCAGGGATATGACCAAGGACGTACCAGTACGATCTTGGTTGTGAAGGGGTTAAAAACCATTATGATTAGAGATGAGCAAATTTCGAGGTTTCCAACTTTGTAGAATTTTCCCTAATGTGAGAAATGGTGCCAGACAAGTTTTTTTTTTTTTTTGCGAACTAAATCTTTAAAATGTTCGAATTTGTGCGAAGCCGTGCGTTTCAGGAACCTGATCCTTCACTGATTAATCTGCTGTAATAAAGATTATGTTAATTGGTATTATATGAAGCTTCTGAAATGGAGAAATAAGATTGGAAGCCCCATGGGGACAGAGAAATGTGACTGTTGACAATCTCTGTAAATCAATGCGGAATATGACAGAGCTATAAAAGCTGAGATAAATAAATATCTTAGAAATATGTCATTAAAACTCCTTTTAAGTCAGCAGCCTTTGTTTTTTTCCAGCTGTAATAAAAGCATTTGCTTAGAGTCTTTTTGCTAAAATATAAAAGTAATAAAATTCGCAGTATAGTGTAGACCAATGATTTGACTGTTAATATAAAGTATGTGTTCGTTTATGCAGGAAGAAAACTAATTAGAAACATTTAAATACATGTGAATTTTGCAACCCTCAAGTATATGCAAATAACACGAAGAACTGAAGATTTATAAACGACATAATCATTTGCATTAATTTTAATTTCTAAGGCAACTGAAAATATAAATGCCATCCACGGGAACCATTCCTGGAGTAATGTGTGGTGACAACCTTTATGGATTTAACCACTATTTACAAATATTGTAGCTTTTTCCTTTTTTTAATTGAATAATCTGATACATTTTCACATCAGATAATCCAGGTTAATATTTCAATGCCTGAGAATTAATCTTACTAATTACCTAAAACACAAACTGCAACATTTATTTTTGCACAGGTACGGTCCTAAAGGTAACGGCTCTGACTCGTAGCGTTAAAGTCTCCTCTTTGTTTCACAGATTTATTAAATCATAAAGTCGGGGAGCATTATATCAGTCTGTAGAGTTTCTTACACCATTTTCTTAGTGAATACAATAGTAGAATAAAGTAATTTCTTAGTAAAATTATAACATCGGTACACCGGGTGCCTCTTACTTTTCCTTTGACTCCTCTCCGGATACATTACCCAACTGATTAGGGTAATGAGACTCGGGAAGGATAAAAAGGTTTTATATATTTCCTTACCTGTTCCCCAATCCCCACCACAAAAGAGTATTCTTAGTTGAACTTCTTGTCTTGTTAAACCACTGTATGGTCTTGGCCACCGTGCTGAAGCTCAGTGTCAGGGTGTAGGCAATCTTCTTATAGCCTAGGCTACCTTTAAGTAAGTGACGGTGCATGCGTCAGAGCCGGATGACATGTCCCTGCTCCGGCGCGTGCGCTGTAGTGCCTGACTGTCCACTCGCCCACGGCATCATGGTTAGCGGGCGCACACATATGTCGTCAATGGGAACATAGGCAGAAGTTTTGAAGGGTGGGAATTTAAAACACCGGTGGTCAGAGAGAGGAGACACTTTTCTCCCTCCCTGAAGAAGCCAAGCTTCGGAACACTCATTTCCCTGGTAAAACGTGTGTTTGTGGGTGTTGGGGGAGTCTCTCTGCTACAGAACATTGGCACTGGTCACCTTAGGAGCACTTGGCACTTTATTGGGTATGTGTCATATCATTCATGCGGCATGGATACCTGTTTATTAGATCCACCATTATGGGTTGCTAGATAGGAATTTCCTATCCCCCCTTTCTTTATGCCTCATTGTGGATGATTTTTTACTTGACACTTTATAAAGATATCAAATACATTATTGGGATATCATCCACAATTATAGGCTCCCTATGAGTATATACCAGCTGCTATATTTATTTAATGTCTACCACTCTATACCCTTTTTGACAAAGGAAATTTTTCCTGTGCCAATTATTTTGATGCCTACTTTTATGAGTGCCATCACTTTTTGTATTTAATAAATGTACTCATTTACACGTATGAACTCTTGTCCTCCCGTATTTATATTATTCTCATGAGTTTGTGTTAGTGGACAGGGGACCATAAATTGGTATCCTCCCATTGTTATGTTATGTCTAGTTTTTTGGAGATTTGTATATTTCATCATCTATCATCTTTATATAAAGCAACAATTCCTTTTTTCAGATAAACTGAGAATACTTTGCCATGAGGTGGCATGTTCAATTTCCAGTGACTAATATGAGAGACTGTGTGAGCAATAACACCAAATTTAAGCTGCTCAGTGTAATGTTGCCTAGAAAGACAAGAGGGCACCGAAAAACTGGAGACATTATACATTATAAGATTTAGCCAATACTCTTGTCCCTTTCATTGTTCAACTTGACTCCCATATGTTTGATTGTTGAGATACTTGTGGGCTAACCTACGGTAATCAAAGCACATATTAAATAGAAGTGAAATAAGTCAAGCTGGGTGATTAATTAAAATTCAATTATCAATTGTCTTGGGCCCTGGGTATTTATGGTCCTTAGGGCCAGACACCGATATTGCTGTTACAGTTTTTGTTAATTTCAGAACATGTTAGCCTTCTGTGGCTGAGGCAAATGTCTAATGTTATTGTCTGGCATTTCACAAATGAAATTGCAAATTGTTCAATTTGGACTTCCTAAAATTCTACACAAAAAAGTCACATTGAATTCATTTGACCATCTCAAATCGACAGTAGAAACCAGAAGTTTAAATACACTATCTATAAAGACACATCTGCAGGTTTTCCTCACTATCTGATATGAAATTAGAATAAACCTTTCCCATTTTAGGTCAATTAGGAACCAAAATTATTTATATTTTCCAAATGTCAGAATAATGAGAAAGAGAATGTTTTCAGGATTTTGTATTACTTTCTACAAGGTAAGTTTACATACATTAAGAGTAATATGCCTCTAAACAATATGACAGCCCATATAATAATGTCATGTCTTTGGAAGCTTCTTATAGGTTTATTAGCAACATCTGAGTTAATTATAGACACATCTGTGGATGTAGTTCAATGTACACTTGAAAAACA
Source organism: Anomaloglossus baeobatrachus (assembly GCF_048569485.1). Taxonomy (NCBI): domain Eukaryota; kingdom Metazoa; phylum Chordata; class Amphibia; order Anura; family Aromobatidae; genus Anomaloglossus; species Anomaloglossus baeobatrachus. Next base: position 96,066,650 of record NC_134353.1, on the reverse strand, counting down.
CACTGCTTCTATGTGTAGCATCATAGAACAGTCAAAATAAATCAGTCAAGATCTCAGGAAAAGAATTTGCACAAGTCTGTTTCATCCTTGGGTGCAATTCCAAGATACCTGAAAGTACTTTGTTCATTTGTGCAAACAATTATACAGAAGTACAAACAAGATGGGAATGTTCAGCCATCATATTGCTCAGGAAGGAGACCGGTTCTATGTACCAGAGATGAATGTGCTTTGGTCAGACATGTGTATATCAATCCAAGAACAAAATCAAAAAACCTTGGGAAGATGCTGGTGGAAGCTGGCAATGTTGTGTCATTATCCACGGTTAATCGAGTACTGTATTAACAAGGGCTGAAGCCCTCTCTGCCAGGAAGAAGCCATTACTCCAAAAGAAACATTGAAAAGACAGATTAATGTTTGTAAATGCACACAGGAACAAAGACCTTAATTTTTGGAGACATGTCCTGTGGTCTGACGAACCTAAAATGGAACTGTTTAGCCATAACAACCATTGTTACGTTTGGAGGAAAAAGGTGAAGCTTTAAAGCCTAAGAACACCATCCCAACTGTGAAACGCGGGGGTGGCAGCATTATGTTGTGGGGTTGTTTTGCTGCAGGAGGGACTGGTGCAAGTCACAAAATTGATGGCATCATGAGGAACTTTGACTTTGCAGAAAGAAACAAAAATGCTTTAAAACAGTCTCTCTCATTATTCTGGCATTTGGGAAATATGAATAATTTTGGTTCCTAAAAAGGGAAAGATTTATTCTCATTTCATGTCAGATAGTGAGAAAAATAAGCAGATGTGTCTTTTTAGATAAGTGTATGTAAACTTCTGGTTTCAACTGTATCTATCTATCTATATATCTATCTATCTATCTATCTATCTATCTATATCTATCTATCTATTACATATCTATCATACCACACTTTGTAGCATTACAATAAGTCTGTTAGGCTCCTTTCACATTGCGTTTTTCTCTACGCCCACAGGTCCCGTCGGGGCATCCGTCCGGACCGCCCCTCCCCCACTCTGCAAAGCGTGCTCCAGACGCATGCGCCCGACAGGGCCATTCACTGTTAAGGAGCGCACTGCGTTAGCGTGTGCTCTGTTTTGTGCCATTTTTTGCACATATACGTTTCTGCAGACAGACACCCGAACGTAGAGGAGTACGTTCGGGTGTCCGTCTGCAGAAACGTATATGTGCAACAAATGGCACAAAACAGAGCACACGCTAACGCAGTGCACTCCATAACAGTGAATGGCCCTGTCTGGCGCATGCGTCCGGAGCACGCTTTGCAGAGTGGGGGGGGGGCGGTCCGGACGGACGCCCCGACGGGACCTGTGGACGTAGAGAAAAGCGCAATGTGAAAGGGGCCTTAGGTTTGAACTTTACAGTTATGCTTACAATGGCGTAAAGTAAAGGATGCTTCTCTGTTGCTTATTTCTACATATATCGGACTGCACTCGGATGACATCAGTGCAGTCCAATGTTTCACAGACACCCATAGGTTTGTATCGGTGCGAGTGACCCAAGATACACCACCAATTGTAACATGCTTAGATTTTTTTCTCATGCCAAATTGACATGAGAAAAAAATCACTGATTGGCACTGCCCCATAGTATAACATTGGGCCAAATGCTATCCAATAAAATACCAGATAGCACTTGTCCATGTTATTTGCTGACTATTCGACAGTGTGATCGTACGCTACAAAATACACACATATATGCCCTCTATTACACCTGAGTTCTTGTAACTCTAATGAGTCTCATGACAGCGGGGAGGGAAAATGGCTAATTCAGCACAATTGAGTATGTCATTTATGACTAAGAGTGCAATGTGCATTTGAAATGTGTAATGTTGCTTGTCCACTACGGTGTAATATTTTTAATGAATTTTTAATTTGAATATTTTACTTCTCCGGATGCTGACCCTTTCCTTTCCTGCAATTACCTGTGGGTCACAACAGGTGATTCTCTTACGGATGCCTTGGGAGCAGATTAATGTGAGTGCTTAGCGATTTTTTTTCCTATATTTGCTTATTTAAGACTTTTTCTAGGTACACAAAAGGCCTTTTTCTCTCAAATATTGTTCACAAATTTGTCTAAGGCCGGCGTCACACGGGCCGATCTATCGTACGATCGCACGAGCGATCGTACCCGCCCCCGTCATTTGTGCGTCACGGGCAATTAGTTGCCCGTGGCGCACAAAGTCGGTCACTCCTGTCACACGTACTTACCTCCCTAACGACTAGAGTTGAGCGCGGTTCGTGGTTCGAGGTTCTCCAGTTCTAAGCTCGAGTGATTTTTGGGGCTGTTCGAGATCGAACTAGAACTCGAGCTTTTTGCAAAAGCTCGATAGTTCTAGATACGTTCGAGAACGGTTCTAGCAGCAAAAAGCAGGGCTTTTTACAGCTACAGTGTGCAGGAGCCATCACTGGCAGCTTGCCACAAGCTGGTAACCAAGATAAACATCGGGTATCCAACCAAAGCGCTTTGGTTAGTAACCCGATGTTTATCTTAGTTACGTGCAGGAAGCCCACACTTCTCCGCTCAGCTCGCTCCGCCCCCTCCTGCCCGCGGCATGTATACATACATATACACACACACACTCTCACTCACGCACACCCCCCCCCCTCCCAGCTACAGTGTGCAGGAGCCATCGCTGGCAGCCTGCCACAAGCTGGTAACCAAGATAAACATCGGGTATCCAAGCAAAGCGCTTTGGTTAGTAACCCGATGTTTATCTTAGTTACGTGCAGGAAGCCCACACTTCCCGCTCAGCTCGCTCCGCCCCCTCCTGCCCGCGGCATGTACACATACATATACACACACGCACACACACACACACTCTCACACCCCCCCCCCCCGCTCGGCTTACCTGCGGTGATGAAGTCCCGTCATCCCGACCTCAGCGTTGTCACTGTCCTCCATGGCCGCCGCTTGTCACATCACCTATCGCTTCCGACCCGAGACTGACACTGGCGGTGACGTCACGGACCTCTCGCGATACTTGGTGTGAAGGCGCCGGTCATTGACCTCAGTGACAGGGGCTGTCAGTGTGCTGGAGATCAGCGCAGGTAATGTACCTCGCTGACAGCAGCACTTGTCATGCCCTGCAGTGACCTGGGCTGACCCATTGATGTTAGCTCAGGTCACTGCATTGCTCTCCCAGCCAATGGGGAACATCCTTCTCTTCATTGACTGGGACAGTGTGGATCGTCATGGCAACCCCTTGGATTACACCAGACCTGGATTTGTTTTTCTTTCTAATAAATTGGTTAAAGAGGGAATGTTTTGGGGAGTGTTTTTTCAAATAAAAATGTGTTTGTCGTCTATTTTTTTTTATTACTGACTGGGTTGGTGATGTCGGGTATCTGATAGACGCCTGACCTCACCAACCCCAGGGCTTGATGCCAGGTGACATTACACATCTGGTATTAACCCCATATATTACCCCGTTTGCCACCGCACCAGGGCGCGGGATGAGCTGGGGCGAAGCACCAGGATTGGCGCATCTAATGTATGCGCCACTTCTGGGGCGGCTGCGGCCTGCTATTTTTAGGCTTGGGAGAGTCCAATAACCATGGACCTCCCTAGTCTGAGAATATCAGGCCCCAGCTGTCTGCTTTACCTTGGCTGGTGATCCAATTTTGGGGGACCCCTACGTGTTTTTTTTTTTTTAAATTATTTATTTAATTTAAAATAACAGCGTGGGGTGCCCTCAGTTTTGGATTACCAGCCAAGGTGAGGTTGCCAGCTGTGGTCTGCAGGCTGCAGCCGTCTGCTTTACGCTAGCTGGCTACAAAACTAGGGGGAACCCTACGTCATTTTTTTTTTTCATTTTTTTGGCTAAATACAAAGCTAAGCACCCCTTAGTGCCACATGAAAGGCACGAAAGGGTTCTCCACTTTTTCTCCACTTTTTCTCCACTTTTTCTCCACTTTTTCTCCACTTTTTCTCCACTTTTTCTCCATTTTTTTCTCCACTTTTTCTCCACTTTTTCTCCACTTATTCTCCACTTATTCTCCACTTTTTCTCCACTTATTCTCCACTTATTCTCCATTTTTTCTCCACTTATTCTCCATTTATTCTCCACTTTTTCTCCACTTTTTCTCCATTTTTTTCTCCACTTTTTCTCCACTTTTTCTCCACTTATTCTCCACTTTTTCTCCACTTTTTCTCCACTTATTCTCCACTTTTTCTCCACTTATTCTCCACTTTTTCTCCACTTATTCTCCACTTTTTCTCCACTTATTCTCCACTTTTTCTCCACTTTTTCTCCACTTTTTCTCCATTTATTCTCCACTTATTCTCCACTTTTTCTCCACTTTTTCTCCATTTTTTTCTCCACTTTTTCTCCACTTTTTCTCCACTTATTCTCCACTTTTTCTCCACTTTTTCTCCACTTATTCTCCACTTTTTCTCCACTTATTCTCCACTTTTTCTCCACTTATTCTCCACTTTTTCTCCACTTATTCTCCACTTTTTCTCCACTTTTTCTCCACTTTTTCTCCATTTATTCTCCACTTATTCTCCACTTTTTCTCCACTTTTTCTCTATTTATTCTCCACTTTTTCTCCATTTTTTTTCTCCACTTTTTCTCCACTTTTTCTCCACTTATTCTCCACTTTTTCTCCACTTTTTCTCCATTTATTCTCCACTTTTTCTCCACTTTTTCTCCACTTTTTCTCCACTTATTCTCCACTTTTTCTCCATTTTTTTCTCCACTTTTTCTCCACTTTTTCTCCACTTATTCTCCACTTATTCTCCACTTTTTCTCCACTGTTTCTCCATTTTTTCTCCACTTATTCTCCACTTATTCTCCACTTTTTCTCCACTGTTTCTCCATTTTTTCTCCACTTTTTCTCCACTTTTTCTCCACTTTTTCTCCACTTTTACTCCACTTATTCTCCACTTATTCTCCACTTATTCTCCACTTATTCTCCACTTTTTCTCAACTTTTTCTCCACTTTTTCTCCATTCTTTTTCTATGGTCGGTCTACCTATTAGCTCTGCCATGCATACTGTAGCTCTACACCTACTGCACATGTTACTTTATGATTGACATCTCTTTCGTACCAGAGCTGTCTAAGTCTACTCTGACCCCATATTTGTCATTACTATATTGTCCTTGTACTGTATTATGACATTTGTATCATGTGTTTCATTTCTTGCTGTGTTGCAATTTTTTTGCTGCATCCCAATTGTACCTCTACATTGTTCGAGTTTATGTTATTGTTCTCTCACTCTTATGTGATACTGATTATTGTCATTTTTCATGATTACATGCAGATAAGTCCAATCTGACGAAGGCTCAGGCCGAAACGTCAATTGTAACTTGTTTTGGACAAAAACATATATGCTTATGAAAAAAAAAATGTTCTTAATACGGACCAATAAAGAGTGATTTTGCATTACTATCCATTGGGACTTACTGACTTAGTCTGGGAGATTTAGAGTGCCGAGGTTACTCACTAATTTTATCTATTATTACCTCTGAGCACCTATATACCAGTGAGCAGAGCTTCCTCTACAGTAGTTCTCCTGATTAGGCATGCCCTTACCTCATGAGCAGGGCATTGCAGCTTTGGTAGCAACCATTACGACATGGACTCTGCTGCTGTGGACCCGGGGAGAGTGAGTGCAGATTCATTGCACCCACACTCCTCACATGAAGGGTCCGCACTCCTAGAAAATGGGGGATACGTTCCCTGAGTGTCTCCCCCCCCATATTCTAGACGGTCCAGAGTCGTCGTGGGACCCCTTTATTTTTTTTCTTACAATAAATTGGTGAAAGAGGAAATGTTTTGGGGACTGTTTTTTCAAATAAATTTCTTTTGTCGATTTTTTGTTTTTGTTAGTACTGACAGTTTATGATGTTGGGTATCTAATAGACGCCATGACATCTGTCACGCTCCCCGGGTCCCCTGCGCTGCCCCCCGGCTCACCTGTCACGCTTCCCGGCTCCCCTGCCTCGCTTCCCGGTTCCTCGGTCCGGTCACCGCCGCTCCCCGCTCTCCAGCATCCATTGCCGGCGCGTCCCCGGCGTCCTGGTCCCCGCTCCCGGCGCCCGTCGGCTTCTCAGCCCCAGCCCGGCCCTGCTGCTTCCTCCTCTCAGCTTCCTGCCCTGGCTTCTGGCACTCGGGCCGCGCGCATGCGCATTAGGGCGCGCGCGCGGTCATTGACCCTTTCTTAAAGGGCCAGCGTCCATTAGCAGGAAATGATGCAAACAGGTACAGGGTATAAAGGGGTTTAATGTCCAAGTGGGCGGGGCCTGATCTTCGTGTTTCTCAAGCTAGGAGTCAGGTCTCCTTGTGTTCCTGAGATACTCACCTCTCTCTCTTCCTAGAGCCGAGCCTGCCTCGCCATCCGGTCCTGCCGAATCCCGAACCCCGAACGCTGCCTATCTGCCATCCTGACAGTCCGTACCATCTCGGATCCCTGCGGTGACCCGTCATCTCGCTCCAAAGGTTCCGGACCCCGCCTGACATCTTCTCGGCTTCCGAACCTGAGCTCCGTCACCCGGACCACCATCAGTGACTCCGTGGTCCCAGGGACTTCTCCGTTATACTCTTGTGCACGGACTGTTCTGCTGCGTATAGTGCTCCAGCTACCGGACCCCTTACCATCATCAAGGAGTTCGGCCCAGTGGATCCACCTCCTGGGTCTGCCCGGCCACCTGGCCCTAACAACATCACAAACTGCTGGGCTTGATCTCAGGTGACTTTACAGCTAGTATCAACCCGATTTATTACCCCGTTTGCCACTGCACCAGGGCACGGGATGAGCTGGGGTGAAGCGCCAGGATTGGCGCATCTAGTGGATGCGCCACGTCTGGGGTGCCTGCGGCCTGCTATTTTTAGGCTGTGAAGGCCCAATAACTATGGACCTTCCCACCCTGAGAATACCAGACCACAGCTGTCCGCTTTACCTTGGCTGGTGATCCAATTTGGAGGGGACCCTACTTTTTTTGTGTAATTATTAATATTTATAAAATAATTATAAAAAAGAGCCTGAGGGGACCTCCACATTGGATCCCCAACCACGGTAAAGCTGCCAGCTGTGGTTTTCAGGCTACAGCCGTCTGCTTTACCCTAGCTGGCTATCAAAAATGGGGGGACCCAACGTCATTTTTTTTTTTTAACTATTTTTTAAATAGAAAAAATTAATGGGCTTCCCTGTATTTTGATTGCCAACCAAGGTAACGGCAGGCAGATGGGGGTGGCAACCCATAGCTGTCTGCTTTATCTGCGCTGAGAATCAAAAATACCGCGGAGCGCTACGTAATTTTTTTAAAGATTTAGTTTTACAGCACTGTGATGTCCAGCAATCAAAATACAGGGAAGCCCATTTTATTTTTAGTTATTTATATAAATAATTAAAAAAAATAAATATGGGCTCCCGCTGCATTTTTTGTATTGCTAGCTAAGGGTAATCCAAGCAGCTACTGGCTGCTAACCCCCACTGCTTGGTGTTACCTTCACTGGCAATGGAAAATCCAGGGAAGCATTTTTTATTTTTTTTGCCAAAAAACTACAAAAAAAGGACGTGAGCTTCGCCATATTTTTGTATGCTAGCCAGGTATAGCAGGCAGGTGCTGGAAGAGTTGGATACAGCGCCAGAATATGGCGCTTCTATGAAAATGCCATTTTCTGAGGCGGCTGCAGACTGCAATTCGCAGCAGTGGGGCCCAGAAAGCTCAGGCCAACCTGTGCTGCGGATTCCAATCCCCAGCTGCCTAGTTGTACCTGGCTGGACACAAAAATGGGGCGAAGCCTACGTCATTTGTTTTCTAATTATTTCATGAAATTCATGAAATAATAAAAAAAGGGCTTCCCTTTATTTTTGGTTCCCAGCCGGGTACAAATAGGCAACTGGGGGTTGGGGGCAGCCGTACCTGCCTGCTGTACCTGGCTAGCATACAAAAATATGGCGAAGCCCACATAATTTTTTCAGGGGGCAAAAAACTTCTGCATACAGTCCTGGATGGAGTATGCTGAGCCTTGTAGTTCTGCAGCTGCTGTCTGTCTGTATGGAGAAGAGCAGACAGCAGCTGCAGAACTACAAGGCTCAGCATACTCCATCCAGGACTGTATGCAGATTTTTTTTGCCCACCAAAAAAATGACGTGGGCTTCGCCATATTTTTGTATGCTAGCCAGGTACAGCTGGCAGCCACGGGCTGCCTCCAACCCCCAGTTGCCTATTTGTACCCGGCTGGGAACCAAAAATATAGGGAAGCCCGTTTTTTTTAATTATTTCACTTATTTCATGAAATAATTAAAAAACAAATGACGTGGGCTTCGCCCTATTTTTGTGTCCAGCTGGGTACAACTAGGCAGCTGGGGATTGGAATCCGCAGCACAGGTTAGCCCGAGGTTTGTGGGCGCCTCTGCTGCGGATTTCAGTTCGCAGCCGTCCCAGAAAATGGCGCTCTCATAGAAGCGCCATCATCTGGTGCTGTATCCAACTCTTCCAACAGCCCTGGAGCCGGGTGGCTTGTTGGGTAATCATGAGTTAATACTGGCTTTGTTTTACCAGCCAGTATTAAGCCAGAGATTCTTAATGTCAGGCACGTTTGACCCGGCCATTAAGAATCTCCAATAAAGGGTTAAAAAAAAGACACCACACAGAGAAAAAATACTTTAATAGAAATAAATACACAGACACATTAGAGACTCCATCTTTATTACCCCCTGTCAGCCCTCCACGATCCTGCTCTTCTGTCTTCTTTCTTTCTAGTGTAGTAGTAGTGACGATTGTAGTGAGGATGAGGTTCACCAGCTCATCACTTGGGGCTGGGGAACCTCCATCCTCACTACAATCATCACTAGTGTAGTAGTAGTGACGATTGTAGTGAGGAAGGATGAGATTCACCAGCTCATCACTTGGGGCTGGGGAACCTCCATCCTCACTACAATCCTCACTAGTGTAGTAGTAGTGACGATTGCAGTGAGGAAGGATGAGATTCACCAGCTCATCACTTGGGGCTGGGGAACCTCCATCCTCACTACAATTATCACTACAATCGGGAAGCAGCGTGCAGCCTTCACTCCGTGAGTGATCAGTGCTGGCTGTCAGCGGTAACAGCGGTAACGCTGACAGACGCGTTACCATAGCAACGGTGCTCTCGGAGCCGCGGTTAGCGGTGACGTCACCGCTAACTGCGTTGCTATGGCAACGGTGATCTCCGTTAATGACCGGCTGTTGCAGCCGGTCCCTAACGGAACGGGGAGTCGACCGTGTGCTAGAGCATGTCGCCGGTACACGGCGATACACATATGTGCACCGTGTACCGGAGAGATGCACTCGCAGGTCCTACATGACGTGTCATAGTCATGTGACCAGTCTGTAGCCAATGAGATAATAGCCACGTGACTGGTCACATGGCTATTTTGACGTCACGATAGGTCCTGCATCTCTGCTGGCAGTGCAGGTCACCGGGAGGATTCAGCGATCATCGGATGGAATAGCGGCAGGAGACAGAGTGCAGAAGGGATCGCGAGGACCGGTAAGTGTTATGGCAATGTTTATTAACTGTTTGTGTACATTTATAATGCATTTTTATGTGTTTGTGATTGCCTCCCATTCTAGCCTATAAGTTCGAGTTCGGTTCGTCGAACGTTCGACGAACCGAACTCGAACGGGACCCCCGTTCGGCGAACCGGCCTCGAGCCGAACCGGGACCGGTTCGCTCATCTCTACTAACGACCTCGCTGTGGGCGGCGAACATCCTCTTCCTGAAGGGGGAGGGACGTTTGGCGTAACAGAACGTCACACAGCGTCCGGCCAATAGAAGCGGAGGGGCGGAGATGAGTGTGACGTAACATCCCGCCCACCTCCTTCCTTCCTCATTGCCGGTGGGACGCAGGTAAGCTGTGTTTGTCATTCCCGGGGTGTCACACATAGCGATGTGTGCTGCCTCGGGAACGATGAACAACCGGAGCACAGAAGGAGGAACGATTTTATGAAAATGAGCGACGTGTCAACGAGCAACGATAAGGTGAGTATTTTTGCTCGTTAACAGTCGCTCGTAGCTGTCACACGCTACGATATGTCAAACGATGCCGGATGTGCGTCTCTAACGACGTGACCCCGACGACATATGCCCGATATATCGTAGCGTGTGACACCGGCATAAGTCTGTGTTAGTGAGCGCTTCTCTTTCACAAATACAATCCATCCACCTCACAGGTGCGGCATTTTAAGATGCTGATCAGACAACATTATTATTGCACAGGTGTTCCTTAGGCTGGCCACAATATTTGAGAGAAAAAGGCCTTTTGTGTGCATAGAAAAAGTCTTAGATCTTTGAGTTCAGCTCATGAAAAACAAATATGTTACATTTATTTTTGTTTACTATATACTGTATATATATTTTACTAAATTGTGGTTAATTTTATAGTATTACTCCAAAATGTTATTTTTTTTTCAGTGTTCATCATTGTTTACTATTAATTTTGACATTTTTTTTTTCAATTTTCTGGTACAGCTTTTTTCCTGATAAAGTACTATCATTGCATTACGACAATGGTTGATTAAAGGCATTTTTGACAGGTGTTCTTTTGAGCGTTAGGATTTTAGCAATTTTTTGCAATATATTTTCCGTTCAGGAAAATGAGTCCTGTAACAGTGACTTCTCTTTGCTAACACAGTGTTACGTTTAGTTAGTCCGATCCACATTTCCTGCTACCCACGTCTCAGCTACCAAGTTCCATGATCACAATACCGGGGCATTTAGAGGCAGAAGTGCGACTGCAGCTTCTTCACCGTGCTGACCACTCATTGGCCATTGTGTATGTGGAAATGGGGAAGACAGAAATAATAAATGGTCATAAAGCCCGAGTAGTGCTTCCAAAAACACATGTGAGATGCACCAATAGTAATACTGTTCTCCAAAAATTGTGCAAAACAGAGTGCTCTTAAAAGTAGTAGTGCTCCCCTATGATCCATGAAAGCTGATCAGGCTGCACTCAACAGTAATGTTGTTTTCTGATAATACTCCCAGCCAGGGTTCCACCCATAGACCTAATTGCCCCCAAAATCTCACCAATAGTAATTCTTCCCCAGATTGCCTCTATCACTACCAGAGCTCTCCCAAAAGCTCCAAGTATCTGGAGAGTCAAGAGCTGTGGAGTAAAAAGCGCATAGGATCTTACCAGATAAAAATCAGGATAATAATTAATAATTTGCACTCACCTATAGAGGTTGTGATAGTCACAACTCCTCTATACATGTGGTAGCCAGGTGAAATAGCTGTAGTCCCAAAGTATTCAGAGTAGATAATATTAAGAAACCAGGTGTCACGCTGCGCTTATCACCAATTCAAGTCCGAAATAAATGATTCCATGTCTTTATTGTATAAGCTAGGTACAGGTCAACGCGTTTCAGGGGTTGCAGCCCCCTTCCTCAGGACATATAGCAGTGACAAGGATAATACTATAAAGTGGTCCGAGTAGTAATAATATTTCTTTGGAGTGTTACTATTTCTAATAATGTTGTAAGTAGTAATAATGCACCGTAAGAGTGCCCCAAGTTGTACAATTGCCATTAAGAGTGCCTAATAGTAATACTGCCCCAAAGTAATACTTCTCCCCCAGAGTGGCCCCATTTAGTGCAACAAAGAGACAAAAAAAAGAAATGTAACATTCGTCTAATTCCTGTTCCATGGCACCTGGAAGTGTCTTGTGGCTTCTGAAATTCGAGGTACTGTGCAGAAAAGTCAAATTCAAGTGACCGGGAACTGCTTACAATAAGGTCATTTGCAAACTATCTTCTCATAGGATCGAGATTTCCTTCTTAAGCTGTCATATTCAGAAATGGCTATTTGGACTTTCACATCGTAGCTGGATCCTGGTTACATTTTTATGAATAAAGAATCAAAGAAGAACTTGTCCCTGTCAGATCATCCTTGGTAAAAATGAAAAGTGCAGTATATAAATATTAATAGAATAAAAATAAACTCTTAAGAATATAAGGATAAAACCACCCATAAATCTAGCGATGTTGGTACAAACTAATAAGCACCACCAACCTTTTTCCAGTAGAGCAGGTGACACAGCTGGGTGTCGTAGGAAAGTGGCAATTCTGTCTTGTCACCTGCTTCCTGTGGTGATTATTGCTGAGCTACATCCCAATCATATTCATAAAGTAATAAGAAAAAACAGCCCAAAAATTTATTCATTAAAGGCCCTGTCACACACAGAGATAAATCTGCGGCAGATCTGTGGTTGCAGTGAAATTGTGGACAATCAGTGCTAGGTTTGTGGCTGTGTATAAATGGAACAATATGTCCATGATTTCACTGCAACCACAGATCTGCCAAAGATTTATCTCTGTGTGTGATGGGGCCTTAAGCCATCAAAAAGTCTCTCGAAGAAAGAGAACTTCAACATTTTCCTTTAGAAATACAAATATACCATGTGGGTAACATCCTCAAAGTCTGTTGTGAGGTTCTTTACTTTTCCCATTGGATTAGTTACACTAGATTATTATCTTATTATCACTTTTATAAACTGTCTTTTACAGCCAGGATTTACGCGGGATGATATTCATGATTCATTAAATTTTTAACAGATGTCTTATAAAAATGCTTATTAGGTAGGCTCCACCATAGATGTTATGTTACTAACCCCCCCACCAAAAATTAATGGACTGTAAAAAAAAGTTGATAAAATATTAGCTTTACAATTTTCTTGTTTTATTAAGTGAATAATAGATATCTCATAATTAATTAGTATCCTGCATCAATACTGAAGACGAGCTAATCAATTTGGAGCAAATCAAATTGCTTTAACTATAACAAAAAAACTTTTTTTAATTTGACTTTCCACCATTTGGCTAGATTTCAAAAGGCCGTAAAGGGGTTAAAAATTTTTTATATAATATTCACCTCTTTCAGGCCCCCCTCCTGTCCTGAGACAATGTACATTATGAATGAGGACCAGTCAGTGATGGAGGCACCGAAGACCACTGTAAAGCTGGAAGAGGCCCAGAAGATGGGTGAGGAGCTGAAGGGACCGACAGTTGAGGGCCAGTCATGGCCAAAAGAGTTGGCAGCCTTGAAATTGTTCCAGAAAATTAAGTAGATTTCTCCTCTAAAATTATTTTAATTTCACATGCTTTGTTAAACACACGGGTATTTCCTTTGTGAGTATTGAAACAACACAAAAAAAATAGAGGACAAAAGGCAAATTCAACATTATTTTTCACAAAACTGTAAAAATGGGTCCGACAAAATTATTAGCACCCTTAACTTTGTTTGCATACCCTTTGGAAGAAATAACTGCAATCAATTGTTTCCTATAACCATCAACAAGCATCTTATACCTCTCACCTGGAATTTTGGACTCTTCCTTTGCAAACTGCTCCAGGTCTCTCGTATTTGAAGGCGTCTTCTCCCAACAGCAATTTCAAGATCTCTCCAAAGGTGTTCAAAGGGATTTAGATCTGGACTCATTGCTGCCACTTTAGAACTCTCTAGCACTTTTCTTCCATCCACTTCTGTAGGCTTCTTGGAGTATGTTTGGGGTCCAGCTAGTAGACCCATGACCTAAGATGCCAAACCAGTTTTGACATTGAGAGCTAAATAGCGACCCAAAATACTTTGGTAATCTTCAGATTCCTGTAGAATGTGGTCCTGTGTCTACCATTAAGTCAAGAATAGCTGCTGGCTAAGGACAAAAAAAGAAGAAAGTAGGTTGACCACATGCACTGCTCACTCCATTACAGTATATGCAGGAACAGCAGGGCCAGGGTGAGATATGAGTCCCTTATTCTCCTGATATTGTCACGGTTGTCACTACGGGCCTTGTGACTTGCGACAGGCTCAGGGCTTGCTTCTCTTACACCATCTGAGAACATACACTTTAAGGCCTTGTGCGCATGCTGCTTTTATTGCTGCATTTTTGCTGCTTTTTTGGTGCAGTTTTGGGACTGCATGTATTATCCTTCCTCAGCAAAGTCTATGAGAAATCCAAAAGGTTGTCCGCTCATTGCTTCTTTTTTCCCTGAAGATTTGGTTGCAGAAAAGAGAAGCAGCATGTCACGTCCTTTCTGCGTTTTTCCCTGCGTTTTGCTATTGACAAAATTAAAAAAAACGCAAGAGCAAAAACGCAGGCAAAAATGCACCAAAATGTGGCAAAAGCACACCGTAAACTTGGTAAAAACGTATGTATTTTTGATGCGTTTTTTCAGCCAGAGGTGCGTTTTTCAGCCAGAGGTGCGTTTTTCTGCCAGAGGTTGTGTTTTTCACTGGAGAAACAAAACTGCAGTATGTGCACATACAATAAACATATTTTTTTCTTTTGGCAGCGTCGGAGTTGTCAGTTTTGCCTTGCTTACTGCAAGCTCATTACCCCAGCCCAGGTGATTTCTTTTATGACCACTTCCGTCCGAGATAAAAACCCTGTGATTACAGCAGGGGGTGCCGGTTATTCAGTTCATTCTGGAGCTTGACCTGTAGCAGTGTGAAGGTGTTTGATGCTGCTGTGTTGTGTGGAAGTACCTATTGTAGTTACTTTCTCCTTTTACTTTGTTACCCCACCATGCACACCTTTAGTAGTTCTCTGGTGTGGTTCGGAGTGAGAGTGTTTCAGTTGTTACCCCCTAACTGTTTTCTTTTGTTGGTGGGGTGTTGGGGTCTCTGTCCCGTTCTGTCTCCTTGGGTGGTGGGTGTGGAGGGGACATTAGCATCAGGGCCAGGATGGGAGATAGGGAGAGATAGGGAGAGATAGGGAGAGAGATAGGAGATAGGGAGCATCAGGGCCAGGATGGGAGATAGGGAGAGATAGGGAGAGATAGGGAGAGAGATAGGAGATAGGGAGCATCAGGGCCAGGATGGGAGATAGGGAGAGATAGGGAGAGATAGGGAGAGAGATAGGGAGAGGCTGGGGGCTCAGATGGTGCTACCTTCAAGCTTAATTCTAGGTTGAGGGCAAGCCTAGGGCTAGCTTTAGGGTAAGCAGCAGGGGTCCCCATCCAGTCACTCTCACTACCAGTCACGCAAGGTGTGACAGATATGTTGGGTCTCAGAGGTAAGTGGTCTTTTCCCATTTCTTCCAATTTTGGTAATATTTGGCTCTTCTCTACAGCTCTGATGATAGGTTCTATTACTTCTTCTCAAAGTATGAAACCTCTATGATTTATAATGTTGATGTGCCATAAATGACAATAGCCAGAATTCGTCTTTTAATAGAGATAAGACAGATGTACATACTAATCCTATAATGTGATAGTTCCAAGAACCATGAAAGGTTGTTTCCATCTTCATAAATGGGTGTTATGGGATAGTGCTTGAAAATACAAGCGATTTTGAAATTTAGATAGTTACATAGGTTGAAAAAAAGACGTAGGTCTATGTAGTTCAACCTTCCTCCACCAATTATACATTCATAGTTACACATTTAGATAGGTTGAAGAAAAGAGCTAGGTCCATCTAGAAAAAATGACGTAGATCCATCTAGAAAAACGACCTAGGTCCATCTAGTATAAAGTCATAGAACCATATAGAAAAAGGACCTACAGTGCCTACAAGTAGTATTCAACCCCCTGCAGATTTAGCAGGTTTGATAAGATGCAAATAAGTTAGAGCCTGCAAACTTCAAACAAGAGCAGGATTTATTAACAGATGCATAAATCTTACAAACCAACAAGTTATGTTGCTTAGTTAAATTTTAATAAATTTTCAACATAAAAGTGTGGGTCAATTATTATTCAACCCCTAGGTTTAATATTTTGTGGAATAACCCTTGTTTGCAATTACAGCTAATAATCGTCTTTTATAAGACATGATCAGGCTGGCACAGGTCTCTGGAGTTATCTTGGCCCACTCCTCCATGCAGATCTTCTCCAAGTTATCTAGGTTCTTTGGGTGTCTCATGTGGACTTTAATCTTGAGCTCCTTCCACAAGTTTTCAATTGGGTTAAGGTCAGGAGACTGACTAGGCCACTGCAACACCTTGATTTTTTCCCTCTTGAACCAGGCCTTGGTTTTCTTGGCTGTGTGCTTTGGGTCGTTGTCTTGTTGGAAGATGAAATGACAACCCATCTTAAGATCCTTGATGGAGGAGCGGAGGTTCTTGGCCAAAATCTCCAGGTAGGCCGTGCTATCCATCTTCCCATGGATGCGGATCAGATGGCCAGGCACCTTGGCTGAGAAACAGTCCCACAGCATGATGCTGCCACCACCATGCTTGATTGTAGGGATGGTATTCTTGGGGTCGTATGCAGTGCCATCCATTCTCCAAACGTCACGTGCGTGGTTGGCACCAAAGATCTCGATCTTGGTCTCATCAGACTAGAGAACCTTGAACCAGTCTGTCTCAGAGTCCTACAAGTGATCATGAGCAAACTTTAGACGAGCCTTGACATGACGCTTTGAAAGTAAAGGTACCTTACGGGCTCATCTGGAACGGAGACCATTGCGGTGGAGTACGTTACTTATGGTATTGACTGAAACCAATGTCCCCACTGGCATGAGATCTTCCCGGAGCTCCTTCCTTGTTGTCCTTGGGTTAGCCTTGACTCTTCGGACAAGCCTGGCCTCGGCACGGGTGGAAACTTTCAAAGGCTGTCCAGGCCGTGGAAGGCTAACAGTAGTTCCATAAGCCTTCCACTTCCGGATGATGCTCCCAGCAGTGGAGACAGGTAGGCCCAACTCCTTGGAAAGGGTTTTGTACCCCTTGCCAGCCTTGTGACCCTCCACGATCTTGTCTCTGATGGCCTTGGAATGCTCCTTTGTCTTTCCCATGTTGACCAAGTATGAGTGCTGTTCACAAGTTTGGGGAGGGTCTTAATTAGTCAGAAAAGGCTGGAAAAAGAGATAATTAATCCAAACACGTGAAGCTCATTGTTCTTTGTGCCTGAAATACTTCTTAATACTTTAGGGGAACCAAACAGAATTCTGGTGGATTGAGGGGTTGAATTATAAATGACCCTCTGAATAAACGTTTCACAATTTAAAAAAAAAAAAGAAATAACATTCTTTTTTGCTGCAGTGCATTTCACACTTCCAGGCTGATCTACAGTCCAAATGTCACAATGCCAAGTTAATTCCGAATGTGTAAACCTGCTAAATCTGCAGGGGGTTGAATACTACTTGTAGGCACTGTAGGTCCAGGTAGAATAAAGTCATAGATCCACATAGAAAAAGGACCTAGGTCCATCTAGATGCCTATTTATTTTTGTGAGATTACCACTTTTATGTTGATGTAATTACAGCTCAGGGCCTTGGAGACCGACCTCCACTGCTAGACAACTGAGCATGCACAGTGCTTACAAGCTCTTTTCTGCTGATCTTGTAAGCACTTATTAAAGTAGCCAGGATCACTGGAGTGTACCGTTACCTCTTAATCCTGATCAGCAGCAGTGCTTATAAGGTACACAGCAGAGTTGGTTGGTCTCCAGGCAGCAAGCTGTAATCATAAGGGTGCGCTCACATGAGTGTATGACTCGTGCGAGTCTCCCATCCCCCGCCACAGCCGCACAATCTCCTGACCGGAGCAGGTAGGCTGCATGTATTTCTATGCAGCTGAAGCGCTTTTGCCCGGAGAGTGTGCGCCTGTGCCGGGTGATTCGAGAGGTCCGGATCCGCGGTGATCCGGATCCGCGGTGGCTCGAGAGGGTTTCGGACCCGGGGGTCACATGGCTCCTCAAATCAAGGGGGGTTAAAGCTCCTGACCTCCTCTCTCTCTCTGAGAGCTACTTCTGTTCTGCTCCTGACACTCCTGACCCCCCTTAACTTACCCCCTAAGTGGGCGACCCTATTCCACTCAGGTCGTCCACTGGTGTGTCTGGTGGGTGTGGTGCAGAGTGTTCCTAGGATTTTGATTAGCTTGTTCTTGGCAACACCAAAGGTGAGGGACCCGTAACCAAGGAGGAGATGGATATTGCACAGAAGGGCAGATTGCACAATACCCTGTGATGACCTGATAGGCCAGGGTGTCACATGAGCGCACCTGAAAAGTGTTAATATCTCAAGAACATATGCAAATTTAATAACTGGTAAATTGCAAAAGTGCTTGTTTTTCCATCATTATCCAATAATATTCATTTATAGGAATGAAAATAACCCTTTAACAGAGTTTTGGTGAAAATCACTGCATGAATTGGTTGAAAGAAATGGGAAAAAAAAGCAACTATATATAATTTATGTTTCACTCAAGTTTTAATGTAGTGCAATAATACTGTTTTATTAAACACTGAAAGAAAAGGTAAAAATGATTAATTTCCACACTGTAAGAAAAGATTACAATAAAACTTTTTTTCTTCGCAATTTTCGTCTGTGTATTAAGCCGGTTATTTTAATAATAGCTCCACATCTCAATATAACCACAATGATTCGTTTGGAACACTTGGCAGGTCTTTTTTTTCTAGAAGCAAGTCATTGCTTTGACAAAAACGTTGAGATTCAAGTACTGCATGTGCCCCCTGTCCCCTCATCTCTGACCATTGTGTCCCACATGCCAGTCAAGCAAACTTTGTCTGTCTGTTATGATTACTCCGGCGGTGTGAGCAGACCTGCAGATCACTTAAGTAATGGGGTCAAAATGAAAATAAAATGATTTTTGAAGCTGAAAAAGTGATATTTTGCCTCATTAAAATGATAAAAATATATTTCTGTCAACTGGATTAAAACTAGCAATTAAAGTCATGGCTTGCTGGAGAGTATGTCAAAATTCATATGGGGTTTCTATTAAAGCCTTAGAATTATATATATACTCAGATGGTATTTTTCTTATTGAGATCAAAAATGTTTATGAACTTCCCTACCCTCTACATAGCAATAGCAGGAATTTTTATTCCAGTTCTTTATATGTAAACTTACATAGGACTGCAGGTAAACTTTTGAGGTCAGCTAGTTCTAATGGTGCACAAAAGATAAGCTAAGAAAAAAGTCACATCTCGATCTATCTGTTGCAAAATTTTAACATTCAAAGGTATTAAGGGTGCTTTACACGTGACGATCTATCGTGCGATAGATCGTCGGGGTCGCGGTTTTTGTGACGCACATCCGGCATCGCTTGCGACGTCGGTTTGTGTGACACCTCCTAGCGACGCAGTATCGCTCACAAATCGTGAGTCGTGTACTCGTCGCTAGTTTTCATAAAATCATTTATGAAACATGGCGCCGGGTGTTCATCGTTCCCGTGGCAGCACATGTCGCTCCGCGTGACACCACGGGAACGATGAACATCACTTACCTGCATCCCGTGGCTCCCGCCGGCTATGTGGAAGGAAGGGGGTGGGCGGGATGTTTACATCCCGCTCATCTCCTCCCCTCCACTTCTATTGGGCGGCCGCCGCGTGACGTCGCTGTGACGCCGAACATCCCTCCCACTTCAGGAAGTGGATGTTCGCTGCCCTCAGAGACGTCGCCCGGGAGGTAAGTGTGTGTGACCGGGGGCTAACGAGTTTTTGCGCCACAGGCAAACAATTGCCCGTGACGCACAAACGACGGGTACGATCGATCGTGAAATCACACGCTCGGTCGTTCCGTGTAAAGCAGGCTTTAGGCCTAGTGCCCACGTGGCTTTTGTGGTTTTAAACACTTTATTAAGGTGTTTTATGCCAGAATTCTCGTATAAACACCTTAAAGAGAACCTGTCAGCAGATTTGGTAACTATAAGCTACGGCCACCACCAGTGGGCTCTTATATACAGCATTCTAACATGCTGTATATAAGAGACCAGGCCGCTGTGTAGAACGTAGAAATCACTTTATAATACTCACCTAAACAGTCCCTGCGGTGGAGTTGGGTCATATAGGTGGCTCCGTTCTCCGGCGCTGGCGCTTCCTCTTTCGGCCATCTTCGTCCTTCTTCTGAAGCCTGTGTGCATGATGCGTCCTACGTCATACACACTAGCCGGTCCCGTGCAGGCGTACTAAAATACTTTGATCTGTCCTGCTCAGGACCTCAATGCTGATGAGTGTGGATGACGAAGGATGCGTCATGCACCCGACTCAGAAGAAGGATGACAAAGATGACTCAAAGAGGAAGTGCTGACACCGGAGAATGGAGACACCCATATGACCCAACTCCACTGCAGCGACCATTTATGTGAATATTATAAAGTGATTTTTATGTTCTACACAGCGGCCTGGGCTCTTATATACACATGTTAGAATGCAGTATATAAGAGCCCACTGGTGGTGGCCGCAGTTTATAGGCCCCAAATCTGCTGACAAGTTCCCTTTAATGATTCAGTGCCTTAAAGTGTCAAACTGCAATACTTCTATGGCTATAGTGACACCTTGGAGAGGTGAGAATCTGAATATAGGTACAGTTTCACTTGTGTATAGTTTCCTATGCGAGAGCATTGGAAGCGATATGCTAATGACAATCTGCTGCGAGCGTCAACCAATTGTCATGCGACTATGGATCAAATATCAAAATGCTGGCACAGTCAGCACATTGATATTTGAGGCTTACTCTTTGCCAAAAGCCCCTGGCAGAGTGAAGATGGAGGAAGATGACATTGAGGAGACATGAGGGTCAGTGGGTGTTCTCCTCCGATGGCATAGCTGTCTTCAGAAAGACCACATGAACCAGGACTCATCCCACTGAACGCTTGCACTCCTTTCCCATGGGTAAAGCAGTACTCAGACAACTCAGGGTGAATGAACCACACATTGGTAAGACTTTATTGGTTCACCAACAGGCAAAAATATATTGTACATTCCCAGCAAAAACACAAGATCGTACCAGCAACAAAGTCTCACCACTCCACTCACCCGCCAGGGATTAGAGTCTTCATGACTTTGGCACTTCCAAGGCCAACTATCCCAGGTAAACAGCACCCCGCTTTTGTTGGTCACCCACTAAAGCAATAGCGGCAAGCTTAGGAAGCAGTTCTGTAAACTTTCAGCTTGAACAGTGAATCCTAAGCTGAAATTGTGTACAATATCTGAAGTGAAGCAGTTCTATGTTTCCTCAGTCAGAGCTGAATCTCACAGGTGACAGGACAAAGGCCCTTTACAGCTCTCAGTTTTCAATTCAAGATATTTTGTCTTTCAGGAATGATTGACCATGGCTGCTCTCTCATTGGTCTCAAGTAGAATTTGACTAAATAATTTTCCTCTGAATTATGTAGTCAGAAAGGCTGAGGAAATACCCATTTACAGACAATAAGGCTTAGATCAGTCTGGGAAGAGACAATGGTCAACTTCTCTTGATTTAACAAACAATTGGACTCATATGTCTGGCCTAATAAAACAATTCACCCTCACACAAGTGAGTCATCACAGACATCACTTTCAGTGACAAGGAGAGAAGATACCAGAGGGAGCTGCATGAAGGACTGGACAGCAAGACTGCAGTTCTGGTATAGTCGAGCAGAAAGATATCATTCTTTTCATATCCCCCTCCTCTGTGTATAATACTCCTGGGTCTTTTTAGACCATGTGAGGAGCTGGTTGTGGACTAAAGACTATTAGACCAATGGACATAGAGTGTAGTTCACGGCTCTAAGGCATGCAGACTTTTACCAGCATGGAGCATTGGGTAAGCTGCATTGTTGTTGTATTTTATTAGATTTTTTCTTATCAGTTTAAGGTACATAGAAGGCCAGAACAAAATTGGTAATTAGAGTAAGGCGGGCTTTGCACACTGCGACATCGCAGGTGCGATGTCGGTGGGGTCAAATTGAAAATGACGCACTTCCGGCATCGCATGCGACATCGCAGTGTGTAAAGCCTAGATGATACGATTAACGAGCGCAAAAGCGTCGTTATCGTATCATCGGTGCAGCGTCGGCGTAATCCATGATTACGCTGACGCGACGGTCCGATGTTGTTCCTCGCTCCTGCGGCAGCACACATCACTGTGTGTGAAGCCGCAGGAGCGAGGAACATCTCCTACCGGCCTCACTGCGGCTTCCGTAGGATATGCGGAAGGAAAGAGATGGGCAGGATGTTTACATCCTGCTCATCTCCGCCCCTCCTCTCCGATTGGCCGCCTGCCGTGTGACGTCACAGTGACGCCGCACGACCCGCCCCCTTAACAAGGAGGCGGGCCGCCGGCCACAGGGACGTCGCACGGCAGGTGAGTGTGTGTGTGAAGCTGGCGTAGCGATAATTTTCGCTACGCCAGCTATCACCACATATCGCTGCTGCGACGGGGGCGGGCACTATCGCACTCGGCATCGCAGCATCGGGCTGCGATGTCGCAGTGTGCAAAGCCCGCCTAAGGGTACTTCTCACATAACGAGATCGCTAGCAAGATCGCTGCTGAGTCATAGGTTTTGTGATGCAATAGGGGTCTCACCAGCGATCTCGTTATGTTATGACACTAAGCAGCGACCTGGCCCCTGCTGTGAAATCGCTGATTATTACACCCTGTTCTGGTTTATTTTCTTCAATGCCGATGTCCTGCTGGGCAGGACGCATCGCTGTGTTTGACACGTACCAAACAGCCAGGAGGCTGTACAGGAGGCTATACAGGTCGCTCATCGCTATACAGGTCGTTGATCGTTACAGCATCGTTGGTAAGGTATGACTGTTTGACATCTCACCAACAACCTCTCTGCGACTTACCAGCGATCCTCATCAGGTCGCATCATTTTCGGGATCGCTGGTAAGTCGTTAAATGTGACGGGGGCTTAACGCAATCATTTAATTACTTTCATTAGCGTCACGGGCCCTCAGTTAAGCCATTGTTCACCCCGCCACTAATCCCATTTTGTGGTTGGTGATAGTAGACTCAATGGAGCCATCACCACAGGGGGTCTCACATGCAGTCCAACATGACAGGCTTGGCCTCAGAAAAATACCTGTGAACAGGCTTTTGTGAGGCTCAAACCAGCCTTGGTGGAGGCCCCTGTGCAGACTATACCAAGAGATTCCTAGTGCAGATTGATGCCTCAGACAGTGGGTTGGGCACTGCAATTAGTCAAGTGTATGGCACAGGCTGGAAACACCCAGTGGTGTTTCTTTCACGGTAACTGGTAGACAGGGTGAAAGCATACAGCATAATAAAAAAGGCATGTCTGGTATTTCTCTGGGCACTGAAAAGAACTGTTACCCTATGTGTATGGGATGGAATTCACCACCACAGTAACAGAACAAAATCCATTGTCTTGGTTACACCAGGTGGCAGGGAATAATGGGCAATTGTTACCATGAAGCCTGGCAGTGCAATCATTCACAAAAAAAGGGAGACTCAACAACAATGCCAATGGCCTATCAAGACAAACTGTGGAAACCCTTCATGAACTGAAGCCCAATGCTAGCAGTGCTGAAAACGTGTCGGAGGAGTGTGAGGAGCTTTTTGTGGATGAAAGACTATTGGACCAATGGACATAGAGCAGAGTAAGCGAGATGCAGGGATGCAGGCTTTTTCTAGTATGGAGCACTGGTTACGTCAATCTTTTTATTATTCTCACTGTTTTGTTTTATTAGATATATTCTTGCTTGTTGGTTTAAGGTGCGCAGAAGGCCTCAGTTAAACCATTGTCCGACCAGTCTCTAGTCCCATTATATGGCTGGTGATAGTAGACCCAATGGAGCCGTCACCACAATGAATCTCACATTAAGCCCACAGACCACATGCAGTCCCAGGTGAGGGGCTTATGCGGGCATCACACAATACGATCTATCGTGCGATCACACAAGCGATCGTACCCGCCCCCGTCGTTTGTGCGTCATGGGCAATTAGTTGCCCGTGGCGCACAAAGTTGTTAAACCCCCGTAACACGTACTTACCTGCTGAGCGACGTCGCTGTGGGCGGCAAACATCCACTTCCTGAAGGGGGAGGGACGTTCGGCGTCACAGCGACATCACACAGCAGCCGGCCAATAGAAGAGGGGCGGAGATGAGCGGGACATAAACAGCCCGCCCACCTCCTTCCTTCAGCATTGCAGCCGCAGGTAAGCTGTGTTCATCGTTCCAGGGGTGTCACATGGAGCGACGTGTGCTGCCCCGGGAACGATGAACAACAGGACGTGTAATTTTTAGAAAATGAGTGACGTGTCAGCGATGAACGAGAAGGTGAGTATTTCTGCTCGTTCATAGCTGTCACACGCTACGATATATCAAGCGATGCCGGATGTGCTTCACTTACAACGTGACCCTGCCTACATATCGCACGATATATCGTCTCGTGTGACGCCCACATTAGCCTCAGGAAAATACCTTCAACAACGCCCAGTTAGCATTTGGGGTGGGGGGGTTTCCTGGGAGCTGAGTTTGAACCTGGGGGGTGGCTTGGGGCACTTATGACACTACCAAGGGATGGGTGGTTCTTGATGGCAGTAGCTGAATACACGTGCTGTGGAGCAGTATAGCCTGTGACTGCACACCATACCGGCGGGAGATTCAAAAGCTGTGGGGCAAACAAAAGTATGTGTGAATACACGTGATATTGATGAGTATAGGCTGTGACTACAGACCATACTGGCGGGACATTCAAAAGCTGTGGGCCAACCCAAAGTTGAGAGGCAGTGGGTATCACCTGGTTTGGTGGCAGTGGAACTGCCAGTCCCAGTTTGGGATCTCATGGACTGGGTTGCATCTCGTTTTCGCCATCTACCCAGAATTGATGTATGACTATGGATGGAGCAATAGTTATCCACAACCTCAGATTTTCTCAGAGCCCACAGCATATTAAGACCTTTTGATTTGCAATGAATACATTGTATTCAATTCAACACATCTTGCCAAATTTGGATGAAGGCAGATTTGCTCATCATGACTTGGAGCTTTTAGCATTATCCTACAGAAGAAAGGATATGAGTGCTGAATGTAGGTACTCAGCCCTGAAATGATATCCAAAGCAATTTTCAACTGGTAAGAGGTTTCATACTCAGAATGATTCTGTGATTTATATTCCTGATAGCATATGTGATGCACTAATGGGTTCATTGGATAGCGGGAACTGTTGGCACATGATAGGCCTAATTGATTTACAATTGGGTCCACCCGGGTTCCCTTGTAGGGTCTATGTTTTTCTAGGGTAATATAGTCCAACATGCAGATCTATTCATCCAGTCAAGTCAGATAGATATTTCGAAAGTGTCCCCAAATGTACTCTTCAACTCATGTTTGAACACCACCTTAGGGGTCTAGTCATAACATTGTAGATTTTCTCCTACTGTCCACGACACTCTCTTTCCATATAACCTGCTACACAGACCCACACACTGACAAATGTACTCCCAGTAACTTGTACCGCAGATGATCATTAAGTAGCAGTTTATGATTGAGTATGATTGCGGACTTGTCTGAGCATGGATTTCGCACCCACTGCGTTTGTTTGTATCATCAGCATGTGCTTGTACTTAACACTCTGTTTTTTTTGTCACGCTATTATAAAATACTGTAGAATATGCTGGCATTGTCTAAATAAATTAATTATAATAATAAGTGATGAGACTGTGTCAGCAGAATATTTTTTTTCCTGCAAGAATGCAATCTGGCCTGAGTTTCCTCCGCTGCAATGTCCCGATATAGAAATAGAACAGCTGTTTGGAGTTGCCTGGCTCAGGTGAGTGGTTATTAGCTAAGTTTGTATAACGCATTTTGTTAGATCTCTGCACTTGGTATATAAGAAGCCGACACTGAAATGATACCTATGTTTTCATTCAGATGTTGCCTGGTAAAGTCCTGTGCCTCTTTTGTGTCTATTAATGCTCTGACTGCTTCCTGCCTTCGTATTAATTTACCTCATGCTGTCTTGATCTAAAAATATTCCATCCATACTTGTAACTGTATCTGGTGTTGGTGCCGTCATTATGCAATTTAAGTAACATCTCCTAGTTTGCTGAAAATCAATTTTAGCCTGGAATAAAAGCCCATGCATATGCATGGGGCAAAATTAAATGGCTTCTAGTTGTAAGAAGGAGTGGATCAAGAGGAGAATGTGGTATAAGATCCAAGCCACTTGTGACCTTGTTCAAGTGTCTTCAAACATCTGCTCTTCTGGGGAATGTTAATGTCTTCAAGGGAAGGATAATTGTTATGATTAGCATTCTAAGAAATAGAGCACCGGCAGATGAAGGATGAAATTCCTATCTAAGCCATAGCTGATACCTCTGATATCTGAGCCATGGTGGCCATAATGGTAAGGTGATGGCCTGGAGAAGACATATGACAGCCAATGTCAATATAAAGGTTTGTGAAATCAAAGTTCAATATAATAATTAATAGATAGATAATTCCAATGGATTTGTCCACAGTGCATTGTTTTTCCATAATGTTCAGGTGTTTGGAGTGGATGTTCACCGGTAAGGCTTAGGTTAATACATAAATTAAAGGGAACCTGTCACCTGATTTTGCGACTATCAGGGCAGAGTTCCACTTGCGAATGACTCGTGCGAGTCTTGCATCAGTATCACCCAGCACGGCTGCACACTCTCCAGACAGGAGTGCCTCAGCTGCATAGAAATATATGCAGCCGACCTGCTCCTGTCAAGGGAGTGTGCGACAGTGCTGGGTGATACTGATGCGAGACTCGCACGAGTCGTACGCAAGTGGAACCCTACCCTAAGCTGCAGCCACCACCACTGAGCTTTTATATACAGCATTCTGGAATGCTGTATATAAGATCTCAGGTCATACTGTATAACTGAAAAAAACACTTTTATAATACTCACCTAGGGGGCGGTATGGTCCGATGGCCATCGCTGCTCTCCAATCCGGCGCCTCCTCTCTCCGGTCTGGTGGCTCCTCTCTGCAACAATTACTGTCTTTCTCCTTCTCAAGCCCGTGTACATGACGCATCCTACGTCACGCACACTAACCAGCATTGAGGTCCCGCGCAGGCGCACGGCACATATTGATTAACCCTGCTCAGAGTAGATCAAAGTATTGTAGTGGGCCTGTGTGAGCGATCTTGAACTTTTCATCATGCCTGCGTATTACAGTACTAAGATCTGCCCTCAGCATGGCAGATCAAAGTGCGCTTGCACAGAACCGCAATGTCAGTTTGTGTGGATGATGTAGACTCGTCATCCACACTGGGCTGGGAAGAAGGAGGGTGGAGATCGCAGCAGAGAGGAGGCACCTGACCGGAGAGAGAATGTTTTGGACCAGAGAGCAGCGACAACCATTGGACTGGACCGCCCCCCAAGGTGAGTATTATAAAAGTGTATTTTACGTTATACAGTACAGTCTGGGCTCTTATATTCAGTATTCTGGAATGCTGTATATAAGAGCTCAGTAGTGATGGTTGCAGCTTATAGTCACCAAATCTGGTGACAGGTTCCCTTTAAGAGTTTCCATTATCATGTCTAGTACAAATTAAAAATGTAGATATTTATTGTTATATCAAACATTCACATTTCATACTACATGCTGAATAGTGATCAGATTCACCCCAATAATACATCTTAGCGATGAGTGAACTCAGTTGATAATACACTTTGTATCAAATTTTATAAAATTCGCAGGTCCTTTCAACCAATTAGCAGAAATTCCCCCAATAATTTCCTGTGCCGCATTGCCGAAGATGGACTCAGTGACAGATTCACATCACATTTGGCATGGCCAATAATACTTTGCAGCTATCACATCCCTTAGCATATTGCAGTCAATCAGGAGTGACTTACAGAGCCAGTATAAAAGCTAAAGCATGGAATGAAGCAGGTTTTTTATGGTATTGCAAGCTATCGAGAATACCATAGAGCACACAGCTCGGCATTACAGAATAAGAAATATAGGGATAAAACAATGAACACTACTCCAGACAGAGTGTGGTGTACAACTGTAGCGATGAAAATACAACAAAGGGTGGGAGCAAATAAGCATATGAAGAATAGTCCAAGTTTCATCTTGAAAACTCAAACAATTTTTTTCTAATTTTGATCTGATTTTCAATCATGTTTCATCTGTTTGCCTGTTTTTTTTTACTTTCATCTGACATCTGTGTGCTACCCATGTGTGATTTTTTTTTCATAGAACTACATTAAAACATGTCCATGTTCAAATACAGTTTCCTAGGTTTAAAATAGAAATCTATCTGTAAAAATTGGAGGTCACTCTGATGGTCTTTGTAGGTTCCAATTCTTTTCTTACACCTTTAGACTTGAATGGGTGAGTATACTAGTGACTCAGATGAAAGTAGTACAAGCAGCCATTTTTTTTCTCAAGGAAAGAGATGAGTGAACCCGAGGTTCGGTGTTCAGTGTTAGTACCGAACACAGACTTTGAAAAACCCAGAGTTTTGGTGCTTTACATATGCAAACCACTCGCGCGAGCATCGCTGTGCTCGGGTACGCTCGGTGCTCAGCCCTGTGCAAGTCGCTTGCAGTGTTTGATCGGCTCACACTGGGGGTAACAACAGCATGATCGGATGTAGTGTGCACCACAAAAAAAAGAAATAGAAAAGCCTGCACATCTGCCCCCGGACATGTTCTGTTTATGGATGCATGCATGTGGGCCAAACTGCCCAATTAGTGACTTTTATTGAGGTTCGGTTAAGTCCAAACTGAACTTTATCTAAAGTCTGTCTGAACTCGCTGAATCGAACTTACACGGGTTCACTCATCACCATTTACAGACACTTGGACCGAGAAAAAAAATCATTTATTTGCACAGTTCTACTGAATAACATTGGTCAGTGTGCTGTCCAATTGAAAAATCTGCAGGTACCGTCCCTAACACATTCAGTCGATAGAGGGAGCGACAGATAGAAGTTGCAAAAGCAGCCCGCTCAGAGTGAGTGGTCAGTTATATACTCCAGGAAAGCTGGCACCTTGTATTACAGGCTGTGAATTACACATTTTTTCTTCTATTTTCAGGCACTAGAAGAAAAAACTCAATAACAAATTGCCCTGTCCATTCTTTTCTATATAATTGTGTGAATTAAAATTGCGAGGCTAAAGTAAAATTTTAGAAGAAAAAACATATTATTTTCTTTTCACAGCTGAATCTAATAAAATTCTGTTTAATTTGTGGCTTAAAAATACCACACCAATAGATGAATTCATTATAGGGTTTAGTTTGCCAAATGGGGTCACATGTGGGTGTTTCTACATTTTCAGCACCTCAGGGGCTCTGCAAATACAACATATCCAATTCCGTTCCAAAAATCAAATAGCTCTGTTTGCTTTCTGAACACTGCCATGTACCCAAACATTCATTTTTAACCATGTATGGGGTATGATTGTGTTCGGGAGAAATTGCATAACAACTTATAGGGTACATTTTCTCCTGATATCCATTATCAAATATACAAATCTTGGGCTAACCTAACATAACACATATAAAAACGGAACCATCATTTTCATATCCACATTTTAAAAAGTTCTGTGAAACACTTATGGGTTAAAAATGTTCAACACACCCTTATATGAATTCCTTGATTGGTCTGGTTTCCAAAATGGGGTTACTTGTGGGGTATTTCTGATGTTTTGGTACCTTAAAGGCTTTGCAAATGCGATACGGTGTCCGCAGTCTAGTTCAGCCAACTTAACTTTCCAAAATTCCAATATTGCTCCTTTTGTTCCGAACATTATGTTCTGTCCAAACATAACTTATGGGTTCAAAATGCTCACAATTCTCCTGGATGAAATCCTTGATGTGCCTAGTTTACAAAATGTGGTCACTTGTGTGGTGTTTCGGCTGTTTCGGTATCTTTAGGGCTCTGCAAATGCGACATGGTGACCACAATCTATTTCAGCCAAATTTGCTTTCTAAAGTTCATATGGTGCTCCTTCCCTTCTGAGCCCTGGTGTATGCTGAGACAGAGGTTCTTACCATATGTAGGATATCAGCGCACTTAGAAGAAACTGGGTAACAAATTTAGAGGTCCACATTGTTGTGCTATTTCTTGAAATAATGGATAAATTGAGGCTAAACAACATTTTTAGGTAAAGTGCATTTTTTTTTTCACTCCACTTCACATTCAATCTTGTGAAGCACCTGAAGGGTTAATATACTTCTTGAATGTGGTTTTGAGCACTTTGAGGGGTTAATTTTTTAGAATGGTGTCAATTTTGGGTATTTTTTGTCAGGTAGGCCTCTCAAAGTCACTTCAAATGTGATGTGGTTCCTAAAAAAATGGTTTTGTAAATTGTGTTGGAAAAATGAGAAATTGCTGATCAACTTTGAACCCTTCAAACTTCCTAACAAAACAAATTATCTTTCAAAAATTGTGCTGATGTAAAGTAGACATATGGGAAATGTTATTTAACTATTTTGTGTGTCTCTTGTTTATGGGCATAAAAATTCAAAATTTTAAAATTGAAAAAATGTCACCAAATTTCTAATTTTTTGCAAATAAATGTTAAAATAATGATCCTAAATTTACCACTATCATGAAGCACAATATATGATGAAAAAACTTTCTCAGAATCACTGGGATCTGTTGAAGCGTTCTAGAGTTATCACCTCATAAACTGACACTGGTCAGATTTCTAAAATTTGGCCTGGACATTAAGGTCAAAATTGGCTCTATCATTAAGAGGTTAATATAGTGCCCTGTTTGGCTTTGGAATGTGTACCTACCTCCTTTTCTTTTTGTATCCTTGTCCAGAAATGGGAGTTAAATTTTATATAAATAAAAAAAAATGTAAAAATCATATACTGTACATCAACTAAGGACTGTTTGGATACCTGTTTTACTAGTTAAAGTTGCTATTTGTACATAGAGAATTTGGGGCATGTTCCCAAGAGCATACATAAAATGTATTGGGCCCCATAGCAAAAGTGTTAGTTATCCCCCATCTCTCTAAAAATACATATATTCAGTAGAGTAGGTAAAGTCATATATCCCAACATTTCTAAACAGAGAGAGACATGTATTGCCGCATATACACAGTAATTATGCCTCTTTAGAATGCCGTAGAGTTCTCGCCCATGAAATCCCTTAGAGTTTGATGCTCTCACAAATGCCACCATCCACACACCGAGAGTATAATACTGCCACACTTGTCAGTACAATGATCCCCATTTAACATTATTCACCCCACAGCCATCACTCTGTATTATTCTTCAAATCTAGAAACACCCAAGCAACATATTGTGAAAGGCCATCTTACGGTTCCATAGAAGTTCTACATGCTTTATATTTTTTTTATAAAAGTATGCAAACAATGGATAAGCAAATCTAACGATATTTGCATTTAGCATATTTACTCACAATAGATGCAAAAATTAGGTGTACATTTAACCTATTTGAAGAGAATCAAATTACGCAGTGAGAAAGCTACAGACTTGAAGCATGATAAACATCAGGAAAGCAAAATGCAAAAAAAAAATTATACTCACACAGCCTTATGTGTCCTGCACTGGTTCGATCGTCTACTATCCAATCACCTGTACAGTGCCTTCTAAGGGGTAGAGTTGAGCGATGTTTAAGGCTCGAGGTTCACCAATTTCATGTTTGAGTGATTTTGCGTGGTGTTCGAGCTCGAACTCGAGCTTTTTGCTGAAAGCTCGACAGTTTGAGTTAGGTTCGAAAACGGTTCGATCAACAAAAATATGGCTTTTCACAGTAAGGCTATGTGCATACGTTGCGTATCTGCATGCGTCCTGCGTCCCCAGCACAATCCCTCTCTCTTTCCTACTCACCGATCACGGGCGTCTCGCTGCACGGCTGTCAGAAATCTGCGGCCTCTTTTCCTCTTTAGAAAATGGCTGCCGCTTCATTATTCAATCAGGTATTCCGTGCTTTCCCCCGCACACCGGCGCCCATGATTGGTTGCAGTCAGACACTCCCCCACAATGAGTGACAGCTGTCTCACTTCAACCAATCACAGCCTCCGGCAGGCGGGTCTATATTGTGCAGTAAAATAAATAAATAAATAATCAAAAAATTAAAAAAAAATCCCCCCATATTTGATACCAGCCAAGATAAAGCCACATGGCTGGAGGCTGGTATTGTCAGGATGGGGAGCGCCACATTATTGGGAGCCCACCACCCTAACAATATCACCCAGCAGCCACCCGGAATTGCCACATCCATTAGATGCGACAGACTCCACCCAGCTCATCCCGATTTGCCCTGGTGCGGTGGCAATCGGGGTAATAATGAGTTTAATCATGCCAGGCGTCTCCCCGAGATACATTCCATGATTAAAATGAAAGTAAAGAAACACACACAGCAAAAAATCCTTTATTTGGAATAAAAGACAAAAAAACACCCTGTTTCACCATTTATTAAAATCCATAAAAACCAGAATATGAGTGCTGTGTATCAGCTCCATGTAGCAATGAAGTGAATCGTGTGGTCAGCAGAGACTTCACTCTGCAATGCAGACTTCAAAATTACCAAATCTGCCTATCTTTATCATTAGAGGCAGTAGCTCAGTGGAAAGAGCGATCACCTAAGAAGCATAACTTCACAAGTTCTAGTCCCGGTCCTGGTAAAGACTTTAATTTATTATTTTTTTATTTTTAATTTTAAATTATAATTATTATATATTTATGATTATAATTTAATTTTATTATGCACTGAGGGGAGGAGCCAGACATCAGCTGTGAGCCACGGGACACACCTCTAAAATTGGAACAGTTCACGGAATGAGGCGGCATTGCTCTCTCCTCTCTCTTCTCTCTCTCTCTCTCTCTCTCTCTCCCTCTGTCTCTCTTTCTCTCCTTCTCTCTCTCTCTTTTTCTCTCTCTCTTTCTCTCTCTCTTTCTCTCTCTCTCCCTCTCTCTCCTCTCTCTCTATTTTTCTCTCTCTCTTTCTCTCTCTTTCTCTCTTCTCTTTCTCTCTCTTTCTCTCCTCTCTCTCTTTTTCTCTCTTTTTCTCTCTCTCTCTTTTTCTCAGTCTCTCTTTTTCTCTTTTTCCCTCTCTCTCGTTCTCTCCTCTCTCTCTTCTCTTTCTCTTCTCTGTCTCTCTTCTCTCTCTCTCCTCTCTCTCTTCTCTCCTCTTCTCTCTTTCTTCTCTCTCTTCTCTCCTCTCTCTTCTCTCCTCTCTCTTCTCTCTCTCTCACTGTCTCTTCTCTCTCCTCTCTCTCTTCTCTCTCTCTTTTCTCTATCTTCTCTATCTTCTCTCTCTCTTCTTTCACTCTCTTTCTCAGACCTGGCGATGATCAGCTGACGCGGTCACCTGACGGAATCAGCTGACACTATAAGTCGAGCGGTGTGGCCGGCTTTTTACCGCCTGTCTGCACTGAAGTGTGTAATTTTTTATTTTTTTTTGCACTGATGCATCAGCTGATTGTATAAAAGCCAATTATACAATCAGCTGCTGTGTCATGTGATTCAGGCCCTTAAACATGACATATCATCTGATCGTTTTGCCTTCCAGCAAATTGATCAGATGATATTGGATCCTGATTCGGATGGCGCGGGACCCTTGACCCTGGATTTATTTTTTTATTTCAATCAAGATGGAGTCACTAATTATGTTGTGTTTTATTTCTAATAAAAATATTTTTCTGTCTGTTGTGTTTTTTTTTATCTGTACTAGAAATTCATGGTGGCCATGTCTAATATTGCCGTGACACCATGAATTTCGGGCTTAGGGCCAGTTTATAATATACAGCTAGCCCTAACCCCATTATTAACCAGCGAGCCACCCGTCACCAGGGCAGCTGGAGGAGTTGGATACAGCGCCAGAAGATGGCGCTTCTATGAAAGCGCCATTTTCTTGGGCGGCTGTGGACTGTAATTCGCAGCATGGGTGCACAGAAAGCTTAGGCACCCTGAGCTGCAGATTCCAATCCCCAGCTGCCTAGTTGTACCTGGCTGGACACAAAAATTGGGCAAAGCCCACGTCATTTTTTTTGTAATTATTTCATGAAATTCATGAAATAATTTAAAAAAAAAAAAAGGGCTTCCCTATATTTTTGGTTCCCAGCCAGGTACAAATAGGCAGCTGGGGTTTGGGGGCAGCCCGTAGCTGCCTGCTGTACCTGGCTAGCTAACAAAAACATGGCGAAGCCCACATAATTTTTTTGGGGGGCAAAAAACTCCTGCATACAGTCCTGGATGGAGTATGCTGAGCCTTGTAGTTCTGCAGCTGCTGTCTGTCTGTATGGAGGAGAGCAGACAGCAGCTACAGAACGACAAGACTCAGCATGCTCCATTCACTAGTGTATGCAGGAGAGCAGACAGCAGCTGCAGAACTACAAGGCTCAGCATACTCCATCCAGGACTAGGTAGAAAGAGGTTTTTTGCCCAGCTCACCTGTGTAATGGAAGCCAGTGATCCTGGGCTGTGCACGGAGAAGAGGTTTGGAGAGCCAGTCCATGTGCATTGAAATTGGTTGAAGGATTTCACCAGCACAAAACTCCAGGCATTTTGTTCTTTAAAATAAAACTTCCTTTATTTTCTTATCATTAAAAAGTCCATGCTATGGTGGTCAAGCCCATGTCAGAGAGGACGCGTTTCGAACATCCAGTTCTTATTCAGTCTCTAAACCATCTAGTCACAGAACTGTTTAAAAAGGGCTGAACCCAAACATGTGATCAAATGCAAGGAGAGAGCAAGACAATTACAAAAACATTAACCCCTTGAGTTATATCACTCCATATAATGCTTATAACACTTATATATACAAAGTATTTTTTTTTTTTTTTTTTTTTTAGCCAGATTAATATGCAAACATCAATTCATTTCTTTTATTTAAACCTTTCGGAAATCTTGTGCCCATTAAAAACATCCATTTTATTTCTCTCTGAAAGAGGATATCTTTCAAATTTCCACCCCTTCTAGGTAGTTGAATTTTTTCAATGGCATTGACTTTCATGCCTGTTAAATTACCTGCATGTGCGTCGCGAAAATGTTGAGACGCTCCTGATAATTTTCTGGTGGTGGCATTATTAACATCATAAATGTGTTCAGATATCCTCTTTCTGAGAGAACGACAAGTGCTGCCTATATATTGTAACTGGCAAATAGTACACGATATTAAATAAACCACATGGTCTGAACTGCAGTTTATGAGTGACATTATTTTATACGTTTTTTTATCTGTAAATGAAGAAAATTCCTTCACATTTGACATATAACCGCATAGTCCACACGATCTGTGGCCACATTTGAAAGAGCCTGTGCTGGGTAACCAATTGCCAGTGTTTTTTTCTTTTTTAGTGGAACCGCACCTATTCATATGATCACTAGGTGATAACATGGATCCCAATGTAATGTTCCTTTTTGAAACAAATTTAACTCCATTTTTTAAGATTTTGTGTAATGTGTAGAGATGAGCGAACCGGTCCCGGTTCGGCTCGAGGCGGTTCGCCGAACGGGGGGTCTGGCTCGAGTTCGGCTCGTCGAACGTTCGACGAACCGAACTCGAGCCCATAGGAAACAATGGCAGGCAATCACAAACACAGTAAAACACCTAGAAAACACCCTGAAAGGTGTCCAAAAGGTGACAAACAACTCACAACATAACACAAACACATGGGAAAGTGACAAGGACATATACTCATGTGAAAACAAAACAGCTGGACAAGGAAAAAGAGGGAGACACACAGATATATGAGTATATGCAAAGAAACATCGATTCCATTATTGTGCAACTTGAGCCCTGCTCATTTTAGGCTTCCAATCTGGATAAATTGCCTGAGCTCGCCACGTACGCCTTGAGGATCTTGTCGTGTCCTGCAGCCAGCGTTCTCTCGGAACCTGTCTTCAGTGCTGCTGGGGGTCTGCTGGCAGATAAGCACACGTGTCTGTCCACTGACAATGTGGACCTGGCTCTCAGAGGACTTTTCTTCCCCTGGGTCAGCCAGGGGAGGCGAAAGGCACGCGTATTTTTGAGAGTGCTTCATGCAAAGCATCTTTTTCTTTGTCAAAAGGGGGGCTCAACCGATGCCAGTCAAGTGGGGTGTGTGTGGCCCAGTTAGTGGCAACGAGGGAGACTGTGGTTGGAGTCCCCTCGCTGTGTCTCTAAAAGAACCAAGATGAACAAGTCATGGCTCTCAGAGGACTTTTCTTCCCCTGGGTCAGCCAGGGGACGGGAAAGGCACGCGTATTTTTGAGAGTGCTTCATGCAAAGCATCTTTTTCTTTTTCAAAAGGGGGCTCAACCGATGCCAGTCAAGTGGGGTGTGTGTGGCCCAGTTAGTGGCAACGAGGGAGACTGTGGTTGGAGTCCCCTCGCTGTGTCTCTAAAAGAACCAAGATGAACAAGTCATGGCTCTCAGAGGACTTTTCTTCCCCTGGGTCAGCCAGGGGACGGGAAAGGCACGCGTATTTTTGAGAGTGCTTCATGCAAAGCATCTTTTTCTTTGTCAAAAGGGGGGGTCAACCGATGCCAGTCAAGTGGGGTGTGTGTGGCCCAGTTAGTGGCAACGAGGGAGACTGTGGTTGGAGTCCCCTCGCTGTGTCTCTAAAAGAACCAAGATGAACAAGTCATGGCTCTCAGAGGACTTTTCTTCCCCTGGGTCAGCCAGGGGACGGGAAAGGCACGCGTATTTTTGAGAGTGCTTCATGCAAAGCATCTTTTTCTTTGTCAAAAGGGGGGGTCAACCGATGCCAGTCAAGTGGGGTGTGTGTGGCCCAGTTAGTGGCAACGAGGGAGACTGTGGTTGGAGTCCCCTCGCTGTGTCTCTAAAAGAACCAAGATGAACAAGTCATGGCTCTCAGAGGACTTTTCTTCCCCTGGGTCAGCCAGGGGACGGGAAAGGCACGCGTATTTTTGAGAGTGCTTCATGCAAAGCATCTTTTTCTTTTTCAAAAGGGGGCTCAACCGATGCCAGTCAAGTGGGGTGTGTGTGGCCCAGTTAGTGGCAACGAGGGAGACTGTGGTTGGAGTCCCCTCGCTGTGTCTCTAAAAGAACCAAGATGAACAAGTCATGGCTCTCAGAGGACTTTTCTTCCCCTGGGTCAGCCAGGGGACGGGAAAGGCACGCGTATTTTTGAGAGTGCTTCATGAAAAGCATCTTTTTCTTTGTCAAAAGGGGGGGTCAACCGATGCCAGTCAAGTGGGGTGTGTGTGGCCCAGTTAGTGGCAACGAGGGAGACTGTGGTTGGAGTCCCCTCGCTGTGTCTCTAAAAGAACCAAGATGAACAAGTCATGGCTCTCAGAGGACTTTTCTTCCCCTGGGTCAGCCAGGGGACGGGAAAGGCACGCGTATTTTTGAGAGTGCTTCATGCAAAGCATCTTTTTCTTTGTCAAAAGGGGGGCTCAACCGATGCCAGTCAAGTGGGGTGTGTGTGGCCCAGTTAGTGGCAACGAGGGAGACTGTGGTTGGAGTCCCCTCGCTGTGTCTCTAAAAGAACCAAGATGAACAAGTCATGGCTCTCAGAGGACTTTTCTTCCCCTGGGTCAGCCAGGGGACGGGAAAGGCACGCGTATTTTTGAGAGTGCTTCATGCAAAGCATCTTTTTCTTTGTCAAAAGGGGGGGTCAACCGATGCCAGTCAAGTGGGGTGTGTGTGGCCCAGTTAGTGGCAACGAGGGAGACTGTGGTTGGAGTCCCCTCGCTGTGTCTCTAAAAGAACCAAGATGAACAAGTCATGGCTCTCAGAGGACTTTTCTTCCCCTGGGTCAGCCAGGGGACGGGAAAGGCACGCGTATTTTTGAGAGTGCTTCATGCAAAGCATCTTTTTCTTTGTCAAAAGGGGGGGTCAACCGATGCCAGTCAAGTGGGGTGTGTGTGGCCCAGTTAGTGGCAACGAGGGAGACTGTGGTTGGAGTCCCCTCGCTGTGTCTCTAAAAGAACCAAGATGAACAAGTCATGGCTCTCAGAGGACTTTTCTTCCCCTGGGTCAGCCAGGGGACGGGAAAGGCACGCGTATTTTTGAGAGTGCTTCATGCAAAGCATCTTTTTCTTTTTCAAAAGGGGGCTCAACCGATGCCAGTCAAGTGGGGTGTGTGTGGCCCAGTTAGTGGCAACGAGGGAGACTGTGGTTGGAGTCCCCTCGCTGTGTCTCTAAAAGAACCAAGATGAACAAGTCATGGCTCTCAGAGGACTTTTCTTCCCCTGGGTCAGCCAGGGGACGGGAAAGGCACGCGTATTTTTGAGAGTGCTTCATGCAAAG
The DNA here is from genome assembly GCF_048569485.1 of Anomaloglossus baeobatrachus. NCBI lineage: Eukaryota > Metazoa > Chordata > Amphibia > Anura > Aromobatidae > Anomaloglossus > Anomaloglossus baeobatrachus. The sequence goes on along the minus strand of NC_134353.1, from coordinate 96,028,770 downwards.
CATCTTTTTCTTTTTCAAAAGGGGGCTCAACCGATGCCAGTCAAGTGGGGTGTGTGTGGCCCAGTTAGTGGCAACGAGGGAGACTGTGGTTGGAGTCCCCTCGCTGTGTTTTACATGCTTTTAGAAGGGCATGAAATGGCTTGGAGGTTGACTTTCATCATATGCAAACTGTTGGCTACCAAAATGCTGCCTTTCCAACAACTGTGGTTATAGGCAATGAGGAACATACTGATGAAGATGAGACGCAGATACCCGATTGGGATGACAACTTAAATATTCGGTCAGGGCAAGAAGAAACTCGGTCTGAGGGGTAGGGGAGTGCAAACACAACAATTGATGATTAAGTTCTAGATCACACCTACTGTCAACCCACAGTCAGACACTCGAGGAGGTCAACAGAGGCGGTGGAGGAGGATGCAACCGACGTCGAAGTAACCTGGCGCCTTCCTGGACACAGTCGGAGCACTGGTAGCACGTCTACAACTGCATCCTCAGCCACCACTCTGCCTCTGAGCATTATTCGGGGTGGATCAACAGGTCGCATGGCCTCTAAGCCTTGCCTAGCCAGGTCCTTTTTTGACATAGAAAAAGATCGCCCAAATTATGTGATCTGTAAAATTTGTCATGGTTCTCTTAGTAGAGGTCAAAACCTCAGCAGTTTGACAACTTCTTCCATGAATCGTCACATGAATAAATATCATATGGCCCGATGGGAAGCTCACCGTGCTGCAATGCGGCCTAGCGGAGCGAACCATCCACCGCCTGCCCCTTCCAGTGCATCCGCGCGCTCGTCATCTTCTAGGACTGTGGGGACAGCTGTCACACCTGTTTTTCCACCCACAACTTCCACCACTGTAACCGCAACAGGCAGTTTGCTTGGTAGGTCGTCAGTTGGTTTGGAAGGGGAAACAAGTGAGTGTGTACAGCTCTCTCAGACATCGATAGCACCAACTTTGGATGAAGGCAACATCATGTCTCCGCCTGCACTTTCCTCACAAAGCTGCATTTTTCCAGGGACACCCGACTCAACACCGTCTACACACAGCAGCCAGATCTCTGTCCCTCAGATGTGGTCAAATAAAAGGCTACTTCCTGCGACCCATGACAAAGCGAAGAGGTTGACTCTATCCCTCTGTAAGCTGTTGACTACAGAAATGCTGCCTTTCCGCCTAGTGGACACACAGGATTTTAGAGACCTTATGTCTGTCGCTGTGCCCCAGTACCAGATGCCTAGTCGCCACTACTTCTCTAAGAAAGGTGTGCCCGCGCTACACCAGCATGTCGCACACAACATCACCGCTTCCTTGAGAAACTCTGTGTGTGAACGGGTGCATTTCACCACCGATACTTGGACCAGTAAGCATGGACAGGGACGTTACATGTCGCTGACTGGCCACTGGGTAACTATGGTGATAGATGGTGAAGGGTCTGCTGCACAAGTCTTGCCGTCCCCACGACTTGTGTGTCAATCCTCTGTCTGTCCAAGTTCCGCCACTGCTTCTGCATCCTCCACCTCATCTGGGTCCTCCACCTCCGCCCCAAGCCTGCCTGGTCAGGCCACCAGCGTTCTCACTGCGCAGAAGGAATCACGCACCCCTCATTACTATGCTGGTAGCAGAGCGCAACGGCATCAGGCGGTCTTTAGCTTGACATGTCTTTGAAATAGGAGTCACACAGCGACTGAGTTGTGGGCAGCTCTGGAGACTGATTTTGATAAATGGTTGTCTCCACTCAACCTGCAGCCTGGTAAGGCCGTGTGCGACAATGCTGCAAACCTGGGTGCGGCCCTTCGCCTGGGCAAGGTGACACACGTGCCTTGTATGGCTCACGTGTTTAACCTTGTTGTCCAGCAATTTTTAACACACTATCCCGGCCTAGATGGCCTTCTGACCAGGGCACGGAAACTGTCTGCAGTGCTCACTTCCGCCGTTCAACCGCCGCACCTGAGCGACTTGCATCGCTCCAGAAGTCTTTCGGCCTGCCGGTTCATTGCCTGAAATGCGATGTGGCGACACGCTGGAATTCAACTCTCCACATGTTACAGCGACTGTGGCAGCACCGGCGAGCCCTGGTGCAATACGTCATGATGTATAGCCTGGGCCAACGAGATGCAGAAGTGGGGCAGATCACCCTGATGGAGTGATCTCAGATCAAGGACCTATGCACCCTTCTGCACAGTTTCGACATGGCGACGAATATGTTTAGCGCTGACAATGCCATTATCAGCATGACGATTACAGTCATTTACATGCTGGAGCACACGCTAAACACTATTCGTAGTCAGGGGGTGGGACAACAGGAAGGGGAGGAACTACAGGAGGATTCATATGCGCAAGACACAACAACATCACCAAGGTCCAGACGTTCATCATCACCAACGCGGCAGGCATGGGACCATGGGGGACAGGGATCAACAAGGGCGCATGGTAGCAGGTGAGATGTTGAGGAAGGTGCAGGAGGACATGAAGATATGGAGGACGAACTGTCCATGGACATGGAAGACTCAGCAGATGAGGGGGACCTTGGTCAAATTTCAGTTGAAAGAGGTTGGGGGGAGATGACAGAGGAAGAAAGAACGGTTAGCACCTCTATGCCACAAACACAGCGTGGACTTGGTGCGCATGGCTGCGCAAGACACATGAGTGCCTTCTTGTTGCACTACCTCCAACATGACCCTCGTATTGTCAAAATTAGAAGTGATGATGACTACTGGCTTGCCACACTATTAGATCCCCGGGACAAGTCCAAATTTTGTGACATAATTCCACCCATAGAAAGGGACGCACGTATGCAGGAGTATCAGCAGAAGCTGTTACTCGATCTTAGCTCGGCTTTTCCACCAAACAACCGTGCAGGTGAAGGGAGTGATTCTCCCAGTTGTAACTTGACAAACATGGGACGGCCTCGTCATCTTCAACAGTCTACCCGTACCAGTAGGACCGTATCTGGTGCTGGTAACAGCAATTTTATGGAATCTTTTCATAATTTTTTTAGACCCTCCTTTGCAAGGCCACCAGAGACAACAAGTCTGACACATAGTCAACGGATGGAGAGGATGATACAGGAGTATCTCCAAATGAACATCGATGCAATGACTTTGCAAATGGAGCCTTGCTCCTTTTGTGCTTCAAATCTAGAAAAATGTCAAGAGCTCTCCAGTTACGCCTCGAAGATTTTGTCGTGTCCAGCTGCCAGCGTTGTCTCTGAACGTGTCTTCAGTGCTGCTGGGTGTGTGCTGACAGATAAGCGCACGCGTCTGTCCAGTGACAATGTGGACAGACTGACGTTCATCAAAATGAACAAGTCATGGATCCAGAAGGAATTTACTACCCCTGTGCCATCCTGGGGAGAGTAAATGCTTGTGGATTTGGAATGTGCTTGATGCAAATCAAAACATCCTGTTTGCAACTAGGGCACAAGTGCTGCCACTGATAAGGTGTCTGTGTGGGGCCCAATTTTTGGAAAAAAAGGGAGACTCCGCTTGGAGTAACCCTTGCTTGCTGTGTTTTTTAAAAATGATACAAGATGAACAGATCTGAAGGCAAGATGAAGCCAACATCATGTCTCCGCCTGCACTTTTCTCACAAACCTGCATTTTTCCAGGGACACCCTACTCAACACCGTCTACAGACAGCAGCCAGATCTCTGTCCCTCAGATGTGGTCAAATAAAAGGCCACTTACTGCGACCCATGACAAAGCTAAGTGGTTGACTCTATCCCTCTGTAAGCTGTTGGCTACCGAAATGCTGCCTTTACGCGTAGTGGACACACAGGATTTTACAGACCTTATGTCTGTCGCTGTGCCCCAGTACCAGATGCCCAATCACCACTGCTTCTCCAAGAAAAGCATGCCCGCGCTACACCGGCATGTCGCACACAACATCACCACTTCCTTGAGAAAATCTGTGTGCGACAGGGTGCATTTCAACACAGATACTTGGACCAGTAAGCATAGACAGGGTCATTACATGTCACTGACTGGGCACTGGCAAACTATGGTGAGAGATGGAGAAGGGTCTGCTGTACAAGTCTTGCCGTCCCCACGAGTTGTTTCAATCCTTGTTCTGTATGTAGAAGTTAATACACTGCTTCTGCCTCTTCAACCTCGTGTGGGTCCTCTACCTTTGCGCAAACCCTGTGTGGTCAGGCCACCCTTCCTTGCAACTGCGCACAAGGACTACCACACACCTCCTTACTATGCTGGCAGCAGAGCTCAATGCCATCAGGCGGTCAAAGTTTTACTTTGAAATGTATGGGAAATGTGAGTCACACCGCTATTACAGAGAATAGTAGTCAGGCAGGGTCAAAACATTAATTGAGGAACAGGAACAGAATGGGACGGCCAGGACTTAATCAGAAAACAAGCAGAGGTGAAATGCGTATCGGCCAACAAGGTACATAAACAGCAAGCAGGAAAAGTAGTCAGGTAACAAGCACACAAAATCATAAAACTGAACTGGGGGTAAAATTAACCAGAGGTTCATAGCTATGTCTGGCAGTGGTCTGCAGACAGGATGGGCATAAAAAAGGGTGTGGTGTCTTCCCATTGGTTGTAGCTGAATGATGGTATTTCATCTGTGAGATACCCACCAGCTACATTCAGCCAGAGATTCTGCATCTGTCAAGGTAATGCAGCCCAGTGGGTGAGCATAACCTGCGTCCACCTGCGCCGCTGGCATCGACTACTCTCCCATCATCAGCACTATTCATGAAAGGAACACGTTGTCACCTGGCGACCGGAGTACAAATTGACGGAGCGGACTCCGTTGGTGACTTAACAGCCGTGTGCGGCAATGATGCAAACCTGGCTGCGGGCCATCCTCAGGGCAATGTGACACACGTGCCTTTTATGGCTCACGTGTTGATCCGAATTCTCCAGCAATTTTTAAAACACCATCACGGCCTACATGGCCTTGTGCAGCGGGCACGCTCGCTATGTGCTCACTTCCATCGTGCGCACACAGCAGCTCAACAACTTTCATCACTCCGGAAGTCTTAGGGTCTGGCAGTTAAACGCCGGAAATGCGATGTTCCGACACGCAGGAATTGGAATCTGCACATGTTGCAGCGTGTGTGGCAGCACCGCAGAGCCCTGCTGAAATACGGTAAGACATATAGCCTGGGATAAGTTGATCCAGAGGTGGTGCAGATCACGCTGCTGGAGTGGTGTCAGATCAAGGACCTATGCACCCTGCTACACAGTTTTGAAATGTCGACGAAGATGTTTAGCACTGGCAATGTCATTCTCAGCGTGACAATTCTGGTCATCTACATGATGGAGCACACTGTAATTATTATTCGGAGTCAGGTGTTGGGACAAGAGGAAGGGGAGGAAGTACAGGAGGAGTCATATGCGGAAGGGATAACAAGATCTACGAGGTCCAGATGGTCAGCGGCACCTATGCGGCAGTCATGGTGAGGGAGAGGGATTAACAAGGGCGCATAGTATCAGCAAAAAGTGTTGATGAAAGTGCAGGAGCCCATGAAGAAATGGAGGACGAACTGGCGATGGGCATGGAAGACTCAGCAGATGAGTGAGAGCTTGCTCACATTTCGGTTGTGCGAGGTTGTGGGTAGAGGGCAGAGGAAGGATGCACGATTCTCACCTCTCTGCCACCAACACACCAAGGACTTGGTCCTCCTGGATGCACAAGACACATGAGCGCCTTCTTGCTACACTACCTACATGACCCTCGGATTGTATGAATTTGAAGTAATCCTGAATACTGGGTTGCCACACTGTTAGATCCCCGGTACAAGACAAAATTTGGCGAACTAATTCCTGCCATAGAAATAGACGCACGTATACAGGAGTATCTGCAGAATGTGGTACGCAATCTTAGATCTACTTTTCCACTAAACACCAGTGCTGCACAGAGTGAATCTCAACACTTTGTCATGGATAGGAGGAAATGGTCTTTTACTTGTCCACATCGGAGGGACCGAGGGATGGCTGCTGTGCTGAGATGGCGTTGAGTACGGTGTCCCTGCACAGTTGCACTTTTGGTCATATCCCAAAATGAGTTGAAAAAGGACAGATGCTGTTGGAAAGGGGAACAGGTGTGTTGGAAAGGGGAAAAAAATTTTGGTCCGTGGATTTGGTGGTTAAACAACTGTAACATTTGCTGAAGAAACAACATCTGTTACAGTGGGACTGGCAGATTTGGATAAAGTGGTATATAATCTGTGACCGCTATATAACAAAAATTAATAAGAAAAGAAAGAGAAAGGTATATATCACCTTCAGCAGTCAGTGTCCACCGTGCTCCCAGTTGGAAAAGGAGAGGTTGGCAACTTGAAGGTTTGGTGGAGGATACAGAGCTGTGTGGCTATGAAACTAATAGTAGCCTGAACCGAGTTAGACGCCATTCGGATCTGGAGACTGTGAGCCCTGTTAGCGTCACAGGGTCCACATGCCCACCCAGCCCAGGAACTCCCTGTTAACAACACAGGGGCCATTGAGTACGCTGACCGTGTGCGTAGGGGCCACACCTGTGGACAGCAGGCGCATCAGCAGCAGCAGGCCTGTTAATGCCACTGGGCTGCACAAGCAGGACTGTTAGGACAGGAGCTGGTCTTAACCGTTCTGCGTTACCAACTGTGGTGGTGGCCTGCATCCACCACCCTATCCCTGCCTACCTCTGGCCTAAAGCCGCAATGGGTTCAACACATGGAGGTGTGCTCTTTCGGAGCATAATAGAAGACTGCGCACCTCCTTGTTGGCTCCAGCCCCTTTTATAACCTGGGTCCGCCCCAAACCAGGGTGAACCACAATGCACCTCCTGGAGACAAAAGCAGAGTGACACGTCATGAGTGGCATAACTAGCGTCCTATTTGGAAACGCAACTTCAATGATGACCTCATGGCTGCCATGACCCAAACACCTCACCAGTCATCGTCTGACCATCAATAATGCGGTGACAAGTCATAGGTGTGGGCCTCTGCAAGCCATTTGGGAGGACACCTGATGCCCTGTGGTCTATATGGGACCCCCACATCAGGGCCAGGGCCAAAGAGTTCATTACCGGACCTAGTCTCTGATGCAGGAAGTGCCTGAGCATGCTCAGTAGCATGAAATACAGTCTCTGAAAAAAGACTATCAGCTTTAGCATGGTGTCTAGGCACAAAACAGGACTTAGACCCGGCACAGAATGCAAGCACCTGTGCAAAGAGGCTTTTCACACTTAGTGTGGGAGCATGCGCTGTATCCCGAAATGAAGACTTAGCGTCAGGAATGGCACAGTCAGGCTGAGCATACTCACTAGGCGAAACACTGTAATTATGCTGCAGCTGGGGTACATCGGCACACGCATGCGCACTAGCTGCCTCTCCACACTTAGACGTGGAGGGGAAATTTGTCTTGGAGATGCTGTCTATGAACAGAAGGAAAAGCTAAAGGAAGCCTGACTTTCTATCCCTCCGAATTATGAAATGCAGCAATGAATTCCATGAGTTTGCTATAACATTAGCGTAGCTAAATGTGCATGAGGGTGTGATGTAGAGGTGCTAGAAATAGCTTGTCACCAGTGGGGCACTAATGGAATACAACAGCCAGTTCTATGATGCCACAAAATGGCAGTATTTTGTGCTATCATTATAGCTTATTAAAAACAGAGCACGAGGTTGTCATGCAGAGGTGCTGCACATAGATTTGCAGTAGTGTGAATAGACAAAAGTACAATAGCCACGTTTAGGATACAACTAGGTACAGTGAGTGTTTGCTAGTATAATGGCTGAGTTTAAAAAAGTTTGAGTGTGCAATGCAGGCAGATGTCCTGCAAATATCGTTCCAATACTGTGAATTGACAAAAGTACAATAGCCACGTTTAGGATACAACTAGGTACAGTGAGTGTTTGCTAGTATAATGGCTGAGTTTAAAAAAGTTTGAGTGTGCAATGCAGGCAGACGTGCTGCAAATAACGTTCCAATACTGTGAATAGACAAAAGTACAATAGCCACGTTTAGGATACAACTAGGTACACTGAGTGTTTGCTACTATAAATGGCTGAGTTTAAAAAAGTTTGAGTGTGCAATGCAGGCAGACGTGCTGCAAATAACGTTCCAATACTGTGAATTGACAAAAGTACAATAGCCACGTTTAGGATACAACTAGGTACAGTGAGTGTTTGCTAGTATAATGGCTGAGTTTAAAAAAGTTTGAGTGTGCAATGCAGGCAGACGTGCTGCAAATAACGTTCCAATACTGTGAATTGACAAAAGTACAATAGCCACGTTTAGGATACAACTAGGTACAGTGAGTGTTTGCTAGTATAATGGCTGAGTTTAAAAAAGTTTGAGTGTGCAATGCAGGCAGACGTGCTGCAAATAACGTTCCAATACTGTGAATTGACAAAAGTACAATAGCCACGTTTAGGATACAACTAGGTACAGTGAGTGTTTGCTAGTATAATGGCTGAGTTTAAAAAAGTTTGAGTGTGCAATGCAGGCAGACGTGCTGCAAATAACGTTCCAATACTGTGAATAGACAAAAGTACAATAGCCACGTTTAGGATACAACTAGGTACACTGAGTGTTTGCTACTATAAATGGCTGAGTTTAAAAAAGTTTGAGTGTGCAATGCAGGCAGACGTGCTGCAAATAACGTTCCAATACTGTGAATTGACAAAAGTACAATAGCCACGTTTAGGATACAACTAGGTACACTGAGTGTTTGCTACTATAAATGGCTGAGTTTAAAAAAGTTTGAGTGTGCAATGCAGGCAGACGTGCTGCAAATAACGTTCCAATACTGTGAATTGACAAAAGTACAATAGCCACGTTTAGGATACAACTAGGTACAGTGAGTGTTTGCTAGTATAATGGCTGAGTTTAAAAAAGTTAGAGTGTGCAATGCAGGCAGACGTGCTGCAAATATCGTTCCAATACTGTGAATAGACAAAAGTAAAATAGCCACGTTTAGGATACAACTAGGTACACTGAGTGTTTGCTAGTATAATGGCTGAGTTTAAAAAAGTTAGAGTGTGCAATGCAGGCAGACGTGCTGCAAATAACGTTCCAATACTGTGAATAGACAAAAGTACAATAGCCACGTTTAGGATACAACTAGGTACACTGAGTGTTTGCTACTATAAATGGCTGAGTTTAAAAAAGTTTGAGTGTGCAATGCAGGCAGACGTGCTGCAAATAACGTTCCAATACTGTGAATTGACAAAAGTACAATAGCCACGTTTAGGATACAACTAGGTACAGTGAGTGTTTGCTAGTATAATGGCTGAGTTTAAAAAAGTTTGAGTGTGCAATGCAGGCAGACGTGCTGCAAATAACGTTCCAATACTGTGAATTGACAAAAGTACAATAGCCACGTTTAGGATACAACTAGGTACAGTGAGTGTTTGCTAGTATAATGGCTGAGTTTAAAAAAGTTTGAGTGTGCAATGCAGGCAGACGTGCTGCAAATAACGTTCCAATACTGTGAATTGACAAAAGTACAATAGCCACGTTTAGGATACAACTAGGTACAGTGAGTGTTTGCTAGTATAATGGCTGAGTTTAAAAAAGTTAGAGTGTGCAATGCAGGCAGACGTGCTGCAAATATCGTTCCAATACTGTGAATAGACAAAAGTAAAATAGCCACGTTTAGGATACAACTAGGTACACTGAGTGTTTGCTAGTATAATGGCTGAGTTTAAAAAAGTTAGAGTGTGCAATGCAGGCAGACGTGCTGCAAATAACGTTCCAATACTGTGAATAGACAAAAGTACAATAGCCACGTTTAGGATACAACTAGGTACACTGAGTGTTTGCTACTATAAATGGCTGAGTTTAAAAAAGTTTGAGTGTGCAATGCAGGCAGACGTGCTGCAAATAACGTTCCAATACTGTGAATTGACAAAAGTACAATAGCCACGTTTAGGATACAACTAGGTACACTGAGTGTTTGCTACTATAAATGGCTGAGTTTAAAAAAGTTTGAGTGTGCAATGCAGGCAGACGTGCTGCAAATAACGTTCCAATACTGTGAATTGACAAAAGTACAATAGCCACGTTTAGGATACAACTAGGTACACTGAGTGTTTGCTAGTATAATGGCTGAGTTTAAAAAAGTTAGAGTGTGCAATGCAGGCAGACGTGCTGCAAATATCGTTCCAATACTGTGAATAGACAAAAGTACAATAGCCACGTTTAGGATACAACTAGGTACACTGAGTGTTTGCTACTATAAATGGCTGAGTTTAAAAAAGTTAGAGTGTGCAATGCAGGCAGATGTGCTGCAAATATCGTTCCAATACTGTGAATAGACAAAAGTACAATAGCCACGTTTAGGATACAACTAGGTACACTGAGTGTTTGCTAGTATAATGGCTTAGTAACAATGAGTTGTAGTGTGCAATGCAGGCAGACGTGCTCTGCAAATGTCTTTGCACTAGTGGGACTATAGCAAAGTCCAATAGCCACGTTTAGGATGCCACTAGGTACACTGAGTGTTTGCTAGTAAAATTGCTTAGTTTAAAAAAGTTGGAGTGTGCAATGCAGGCAGATGTGCTCTGCTAATATCTTTGCACTAGTGGGACTATAGCAAAGTCCAATAGCCACGTATAGGATGCCACTAGGTACACTGAGTGTTTGCTAGTATAATGGCTTAGTTAAAATGAGTTTGAGTGTGCAATGCAGGCCGACGCGCTATGCAAATGTCTTTGCACTAGTGGGACTATAGCAAAGTCCAATAGCCACGTATAGGATGCCACTAGGTACACTGAGTGTTTGCTAGTATAATGGCTTGGTTTTAATGAGTTGGAGTGTGCAATGCAGGCAGACGCGCTCTGCAAATGTCTTTGCACTAGTGGGACTATAGCAAAGTCCAATAGCCACGTATAGGATGCCACTAGGTACACTGAGTGTTTGCTAGTATAATGGCTTGGTTAGAATGAGTTGTAGTGTGCAATGCAGGCAGATGTGCTCTGCTAATGTCTTTGCACTAGTGGGACTATAGCAAAGTCCAATAGCCACGTATAGGATGCCACTAGGTACACTGAGTGTTTGCTAGTATAATGGCTGAGTTTAAAAAAGTTAGAGTGTGCAATGCAGGCAGACGTGCTGCAAATATCGTTCCAATACTGTGAATAGACAAAAGTACAATAGCCACGTTTAGGATACAACTAGGTACACTGAGTGTTTGCTACTATAAATGGCTGAGTTTAAAAAAGTTTGAGTGTGCAATGCAGGCAGACGTGCTGCAAATAACGTTCCAATACTGTGAATTGACAAAAGTACAATAGCCACGTTTAGGATACAACTAGGTACACTGAGTGTTTGCTACTATAAATGGCTGAGTTTAAAAAAGTTAGAGTGTGCAATGCAGGCAGACGTGCTGCAAATATCGTTCCAATACTGTGAATAGACAAAAGTACAATAGCCACGTTTAGGATACAACTAGGTACACTGAGTGTTTGCTAGTATAATGGCTTAGTAACAATGAGTTGTAGTGTGCAATGCAGGCAGACGTGCTCTGCAAATGTCTTTGCACTAGTGGGACTATAGCAAAGTCCAATAGCCACGTTTAGGATGCCACTAGGTACACTGAGTGTTTGCTAGTAAAATTGCTTAGTTTAAAAAAGTTGGAGTGTGCAATGCAGGCAGATGTGCTCTGCTAATATCTTTGCACTAGTGGGACTATAGCAAAGTCCAATAGCCACGTATAGGATGCCACTAGGTACACTGAGTGTTTGCTAGTATAATGGCTTAGTTAAAATGAGTTTGAGTGTGCAATGCAGGCAGACGCGCTATGCAAATGTCTTTGCACTAGTGGGACTATAGCAAAGTCCAATAGCCACGTATAGGATGCCACTAGGTACACTGAGTGTTTGCTAGTATAATGGCTTGGTTTTAATGAGTTGGAGTGTGCAATGCAGGCAGACGCGCTCTGCAAATGTCTTTGCACTAGTGGGACTATAGCAAAGTCCAATAGCCACGTATAGGATGCCACTAGGTACACTGAGTGTTTGCTAGTATAATGGCTTGGTTAGAATGAGTTGTAGTGTGCAATGCAGGCAGATGTGCTCTGCTAATGTCTTTGCACTAGTGGGACTATAGCAAAGTCCAATAGCCACGTATAGGATGCCACTAGGTACACTGAGTGTTTGCTAGTATAATGGCTTAGTTAAAATGAGTTTGAGTGTGCAATGCAGGCAGACGCGCTATGCAAATGTCTTTGCACTAGTGGGACTATAGCAAAGTCCAATAGCCACGTATAGGATGCCACTAGGTACACTGAGTGTTTGCTAGTATAATGGCTTAGTTAAAATGAGTTTGAGTGTGCAATGCCGGCAGACGCGCTATGCAAATGTCTTTGCACTAGTGGGACTATAGCAAAGTCCAATAGCCACGTATAGGATGCCACTAGGTACACTGAGTGTTTGCTAGTATAATGGCTTGGTTTTAATGAGTTGGAGTGTGCAATGCAGGCAGACGCGCTCTGCAAATGTCTTTGCACTAGTGGGACTATAGCAAAGTCCAATAGCCACGTATAGGATGCCACTAGGTACACTGAGTGTTTGCTAGTATAATGGCTTGGTTAGAATGAGTTGTAGTGTGCAATGCAGGCAGACGCGCTCTGCAAATGTCTTTGCACTAGTGGGACTATAGCAAAGTCCAATAGCCACGTATAGGATGCCACTAGGTACACTGAGTGTTTGCTAGTATAATGGCTTGGTTAGAATGAGTTGTAGTGTGCAATGCAGGCAGACGCGCTCTGCAAATGTCTTTGCACTAGTGGGACTATAGCAAAGTCCAATAGCCACGTATAGGATGCCACTAGGTACACTGAGTGTTTGCTAGTATAATGGCTTAGTTATCAGTTGGAGTGTGCAGAGGACAAGAGGGTACAGTGGCAGGATTGTGGTGCTCTGGGTAGAGGAATGGAAGCCTGCCTTTCTATTCCCTCCTAATGGTGAAATGCAGGTAGGAAATCCCTGACCTGGGCTACACAGACGCTGTTGCTGTTTGCAGGACCTGTCACCTATGGCTCTCTGACCCTGCCGGTTGGAGCCCTTAAAAGGACTGCTATAAAGTGCTCTCCCTAAGCTGTCTAACGCTGTGTATGCAGCGCATACAGCTGTATCGGCTATAGGACTCAGGAAGACGGAGCTGCGACAGTGATGTCTGACACCAAAGACGCAGAAGGCAGATAATGGCGTCCGTGAAGAAAATGTCCGGTTTTATAATGCAGGGACATGTGACATGCAGATCCTATCACACATGCCGTTGCTTCTCTGGCTCAAAGTCCACTTAGCTGTGTGTGTGTCTGGGATTGGCTGACATGCTGGCCCGCCCCACAAGACGCGCGCGCTTAGGGAAGGAAGACAAGAAAAAAAAAAAAAAAAAATGGCGATCGCCATTATAGAAACAGCAGTGATCTGAAGGCGCTGTTCACGCACACTATACACTGAAATGTGATAATAGTTTGATTCACAGAGTGACTTACACTATTACAGCAGAAACCAAGCTATGATTTAGCTGTTTTTTGGCTGCTAGAACCGTTCTCGAACGTTTCTAGAACTACCGAGCTTTTGCAAAAAGCTCGAGTTCTAGTTCGATCTAGAACATGCCCCAAAATCACTCGAGCCGCGAACTGGAGAACCACGAACCACGAACCGCGCTCAACTCTAGTAATGTGTCATCTGTAGATAAAATGGGTAAATATTTTTTAATAATTTTAATTACATCATAATAATTTTTACTGTATGTTGTTGAAAAAACAACTGACAATTCTTTCTGGGGATTATCTCTGGTTTTATTCATGTCCAAATATTGTGACCTACTCACTTTGATTGCCTTGGTTTTGGCTTTCTGGAGATTTGTCATTTTATACCCTCTTGCCAAAAACCTTTTTTCAATAGTGCTGCATTCTGCCTCAAAACCATTTTGGGTGTTGCAACATCTCCTAGCACGGACATATTCACCTGTAGGGATGTTATTTATAACATGGTTTGGATGGCAACTTCCCGCATGTAATAGTGAGTTGCCTGATATGGGTTTTCTATAAAGACTACAATTAATTTCTCCATTGTCACCCTTCCCATGGAATTGTATATCCAAAAAATTAATTTTTGATACATCATGAAAAAAAGTGAAAAAAAGATTATGGGCATTATTATTAATGTATGATATGAAATCCTCAATTTTTTTGTTTGGATTTTGCCATACAATAAGTACATCATCTATAAATCTCAGATATAATGCTATATCCGAGAAAAAAGGATTGCACTGATTGAAAATATATTGTTCTTCCCACCAAAACATAAATATGCCTGCTAGAGAGGGGGAAAACCGTGCTCCCATTGAACATCCCTGTAACTGAATATATCCTTTATTTAAAAAGGTAAAATAGTTGTTTTTGAGTAAAAACTCAGTTACGTCAATCAAATACTCCTGTAATTCAAGTGAGTAGTCAGAATATTTTTTGAGCAAATCTTTCAACGCTAAAATGGCAAGAGAATGTGGAATGGATGTATACAATGATTGCACATCACAAGTTAACCAACTAAAATTATCCTGCCATTTCATCTGAGAAATAATATTCAACACATGTTTGCTATCCAGGACATAGCCAGGAGACATTTTAGGAAGAAATTGAAGGTGGTTATCCAACCACTCTGCTAGATGTTCAGTATAAGAATCTATACCTGAGACAATCGGTCTCATTTTTGGGGGAAATTGGTTTTTATGTGACTTGGGTAAGGCATGCAATAATGGTGTTAAGCAATAAGATGGATTAAGATAATCTCTCAATTTTTCATCAATTAAACCCAAATGTAAGCCTTCTTCTAGAATTTTTTCCAAGGATTTTTTTATATCTGCAGAGGGGTCATGATCGACTCTCCTGTAGGTATCACAATCCTGTAACATAGTCACTACCTCCCTTTCATAAAGTCCAGTATCCAAAACTACGACTGCCCCCCCCTTGTCAGAATTTTTTATTATGATGTTAGAGTTTTTTTGCAAGGAAATAATCGCATCCTTCTCAGTCTTAGACAAATTTTGAACCATAGGTTCTTGTAAGTGAGAAAGAGCAGTTAATTCCTTTTCTACTATGTTCTGGAAATCAGTCATCTGATCACACCTCGAAGGTATGGGATAAAAACTGGGATTAGGAACATTAAAGTGGGAAACCGCACAATGTGGATTGGGTCCGGCACCACTATCACTTGACAAATCATGCAAATCTTGTAAAGCCATTTGTTCTTTAAATGACATAGGAGAGAAAAAAATGTCAGCTGATGCATTTGAAACATTAGGAACATTAACCTCATTTTCCTCGTGAAAGAAGTGAAACTCTAACATCATAATAAAAAATTCTGACAAGGGGGGGGCAGTCGTAGTTTTGGATACTGGACTTTATGAAAGGGAGGTAGTGACTATGTTACAGGATTGTGATACCTACAGGAGAGTCGATCATGACCCCTCTGCAGATATAAAAAAATCCTTGGAAAAAATTCTAGAAGAAGGCTTACATTTGGGTTTAATTGATGAAAAATTGAGAGATTATCTTAATCCATCTTATTGCTTAACACCATTATTGCATGCCTTACCCAAGTCACATAAAAACCAATTTCCCCCAAAAATGAGACCGATTGTCTCAGGTATAGATTCTTATACTGAACATCTAGCAGAGTGGTTGGATAACCACCTTCAATTTCTTCCTAAAATGTCTCCTGGCTATGTCCTGGATAGCAAACATGTGTTGAATATTATTTCTCAGATGAAATGGCAGGATAATTTTAGTTGGTTAACTTGTGATGTGCAATCACTGTATACATCCATTCCACATTCTCTTGCCATTTTAGCGTTGAAAGATTTGCTCAAAAAATATTCTGACTACTCACTTGAATTACAGGACTATTTGATTGACGTAACTGAGTTTTTACTCAAAAACAACTATTTTACCTTTTTAAATAAAGGATATATTCAGTTACAGGGATGTTCAATGGGCGCACGGTTTTCCCCCTCTCTAGCAGGCATATTTATGTTTTGGTGGGAAGAACAATATATTTTTAATCAGTGCAATCCTTTTTTCTCGGATATAGCATTATATCTGAGATTTATAGATGATGTACTTATTGTATGGCAAAATCCAAACAAAAAAATTGAGGATTTCATATCATACATTAATAATAATGCCCATAATCTTTTTTTCACTTTTTTTCATGATGTATCAAAAATTAATTTTTTGGATATACAATTCCATGGGAAGGGTGACAATGGAGAAATTAATTGTAGTCTTTATAGAAAACCCATATCAGGCAACTCACTATTACATGCGGGAAGTTGCCATCCAAAGCATGTTATAAATAACATCCCTACAGGTGAATATGTCCGTGCTAGGAGATGTTGCAACACCCAAAATGGTTTTGAGGCAGAATGCAGCACTATTGAAAAAAGGTTTTTGGCAAGAGGGTATAAAATGACAAATCTCCAGAAAGCCAAAACCAAGGCAATCAAAGTGAGTAGGTCACAATATTTGGACATGAATAAAACCAGAGATAATCCCCAGAAAGAATTGTCAGTTGTTTTTTCAACAACATACAGTAAAAATTATTATGATGTAATTAAAATTATTAAAAAATATTTACCCATTTTATCTACAGATGACACATTACACAAAATCTTAAAAAATGGAGTTAAATTTGTTTCAAAAAGGAACATTACATTGGGATCCATGTTATCACCCAGTGATCATATGAATAGGTGCGGTTCCACTAAAAAAGAAAAAAACACTGGCAATTGGTTACCCAGCACAGGCTCTTTCAAATGTGGCCACAGATCGTGTGGACTATGCGGTTATATGTCAAATATGAAGGAATTTTCTTCATTTACAGATAAAAAAACGTATAAAATAATGTCACTCATAAACTGCAGTTCAGACCATGTGGTTTATTTAATATCGTGTACTATTTGCCAGTTACAATATATAGGCAGCACTTGTCGTTCTCTCAGAAAGAGGATATCTGAACACATTTATGATGTTAATAATGCCACCACCAGAAAATTATCAGGAGCGTCTCAACATTTTCGCGACGCACATGCAGGTAATTTAACAGGCATGAAAGTCAATGCCATTGAAAAAATTCAACTACCTAGAAGGGGTGGAAATTTGAAAGATATCCTCTTTCAGAGAGAAGTAAAATGGATGTTTTTAATGGGCACAAGATTTCCGAAAGGTTTAAATAAAAGAAATGAATTGATGTTTGCATATTAATCTGGCTAAAAAAAAAAAAAAAAAAAAAAAAAATACTTTGTATATATATAAGTGTTATAAGCATTATATGGAGTGATATAACTCAAGGGGTTAATGTTTTTGTAATTGTCTTGCTCTCTCCTTGCATTTGATCACATGTTTGGGTTCAGCCCTTTTTAAACAGTTCTGTGACTAGATGGTTTAGAGACTGAATAAGAACTGGATGTTCGAAACGCGTCCTCTCTGACATGGGCTTGACCACCATAGCATGGACTTTTTAATGATAAGAAAATAAAGGAAGTTTTATTTTAAAGAACAAAATGCCTGGAGTTTTGTGCTGGTGAAATCCTTCAACCAATTTCCATCCAGGACTGTATGCAGGAGTTTTTTGACAACAAAAAATGATGGGGGCTCCGCCATATTTTTGTATGCTAGCCAGGGAAAGCAGGCAGGTATGGCTGCCCCCAACCCCCAGCTGCCTATTTGTACCCGTCTGGGAACAAAAAAAATAGGGAAGCCCTTTTTTTAATTATTTCATGAATTTCATAAAATAATTTAAAAAAAATCGACATGAGCTTTGCTCCATTTTTGTGTCCAGCCAGGTACAACTAGGCAGCTGGGGATTGGAATCCGCAGCACAGGTTAGCCCGAGCTTTCTGGGCCCCTCTGCTGAGATTTACAGTCTGCAGCCGCCCCAGAAAATGGCGCTTTCATAGAAGCGCCATCATCTGGCGCTGTATCCAACTCTTCCAGCTGCCCTGGTGATGGGTGGCTTGCTGGGTAATAATGAGTTAATACTAGCTTTGTTTTATTAGCTAGTATTAAGTCAGAGATTCTTAATGGCAAGTTTGACCCGGCCATTAAGAATCTCCAATAAAGGGTTAAAAAAAAAGACACCACACAGAGAAAAAATACTTTAATAGAAATAAATACACAGACACACTTAGAGACTCCATGTTCATTACTCCCTCGCATCCCTGCACGATCCATGGTCTTCTGTCTTCTTTCTCCTTCAACCCATACAGCTCTGCTACATCAGACAGCACTGCATGGGAGGAAGACGCTGCTGCTTCCCGTGCAGTCTATATCACTCAGTGAGTGATCAGCAGCTGCGTGCTGTAAGCGGTGATGTCACCGCTGACAGGCGCGTTGCTATAACAACAGTGATCTCCGTTATTGCCTGGCTGTGGGAGCCGGTGAATAATGGAACGGGGAAGCAGAACGGGGAGCCGACCATGTGCCAGAGCATCTCGCCGGTACACGGGGATGCACAAACGAGCACCGCGTACCGTAGAGATGGACTGACAGGACCTAGCAATGACGTCTAGCCATGTGACCAGTCTGTATCCAATGACAAAATAGACACGTGACTGGTCACATGCCTTTTTTGATGTCACAGAAGGTCCTATCATCAGTGCTGGTTACCGGGAGGACACAGCGATTATCGGAAGGAACGTGCAGGACGTGTCGCGGGGACCTTTAAGTGTTATGGCAATGTTTATTAAGTGTATGTGTACATGTATAATGTGTTTTTATGCGTTTGTATTTGCCTGCCATTGGTTTCAATGGGGCTCGAGAGGTTCGTCGAACCAAACTCGAACACGGCCTCCGTTCGACGAACCAAACCCAACACAAGCCTCTAAAGGCTCGTTCATCTCTACTCATCAGTGATCTCGCTGTGTGTGACACCAAGCAGTGACCTGGCCCCTGCTGTGAAATCGCTGATTGTTACACACTGTTCTGGTTCATTTTTTGCTCATTGGTCTCCCGCTGTGCAACATGCATCGGCGTGTTTGACGGCGGGAGACCAACGAGCACCGACTCTGTGTAAGCAGCGTACGCTAGTAACCAGGGTAAATATCGGGTAACTAAGCAAATTTGCTTGGTTACCCGATATTTACCCTGGTTACTAGCGTACACCACTTACAGGCTGCCAGTACTGGCTCCCTGCGCACATAGCCAGGGTAAATATCAGATAAGTAAGCATAGCGCTTTGCTTAATAACTCGATGTGTACCCTAGCTACGTATACAGGGAGCCAGCGCTGGCAGCCTGTAAGCGGTGTACGCTGGTATCCAGGGTAAATATCAGGTAACCAAGCAAAGCGCTTTGCTTAGTTACCCGATATTTACCCTGGTTACCAAGTGCAACATCGTTACACGAGTCGCTGGTGGCTGGTTGCTGGTGAGATCTGACTGTTTGACAGCTCACTAGCAACCCTGTAGCGACGTACCAGTGATCCTGACCAGGTCGTATCGTGGTCGGAATCGCTGGTACGTCGTTTAGTGAGAAGGTACAATAAGGGACATTCAGTGTCAACATCATGATGCCATATGAGGCTCTGAAGAAGACTTTGTAGAGACCACTCCGGTGACTTAAAAGAAAGAGAAAAATTCATTTTTTATTGTTTTGCAAAATTCAAGGCAAATTAATTTCACCTGTAACCAATTTTACACATTTTGTAATATGAGTATATACAATTTTTTTCATTCCAAATTTATCCAACTGACAAAAATGTGGCATGCTGCATTGGCCTGCGTAAGTAAGGTGGTATTCATCTTAAGATGAATTGCTTCTAGGGAACAGTATCCGTCCAAATAAGACCTTCATATTAGATACTGACAAAGCAATTTCATTTTGAGACCATTTCTGGACAGGTATTAGTTTTTCTATATAGGGCAAAGAAACCTTTTGAACCTGGGTAAGGTCCACAGCCATTGCACTACCTAAATGTATTCCATTCAATGTAGCTGAAAAAGAGGCATTGTCTTACCAAGAGGTATGTTCTGGCAGCTGTTTTTATAATTGGTAGTTTTCCCTACCACAGAAAAGTTTTTAACTGTGTTGATCACAAGAAACTTTGAACTACCATGAAGGATACGGGCATGCCAAAAAATCTAATCAGCCTCATCATGAACCTTTACGTCAACCAAGAAGGAACAGTTCAAACGGAACATGGTGATATGGCATGGTGCAAAGTTGAACAAGGTGTCAGACAGGGCTCCATCCTGTCACCATTTGTTTTAAATTTATATGCAAAATCTCTTTTCAGGAATGGTGGACTTTCCAAAAAAGAAGGGATCAAAATTGCATCAACAATTTACATATGCAGATGATGCAACATGGATAGCGACAAGTATAGATGGAATGAAGGATTTATTACAGAGTGTACAATACAAAGAGGAAAATAAATTGACTTTTGCCAGGTTCGACCGGGACACAATTGAAATGGATCATGATGAACTGGAAGTTTTGAAGGACATCAATCTACTAGGATCAGTGATCACTCAAGATGCTTCTGAAGGTCATAGGAGAATAACTATGGGAAACTCAACAATGAAGTCACTAGACAAGGCCCTCAACTCGAGGAACATTTTTCTGGTAACAAAGACACGGCTCTAACATAGTCTGGTCTTATGTGTAGTAACATGGATGCGAAACCTGGATGTTAAAGAAACAGGACAAAAGAAGAATCAACGCCTTCAAAATGTGTTGCTGGAGAAGGATGTTATTAATATTGTGGATGGCAAGAAGAACAAACAAATCAATTTTGTAACAAATCAAGCCAGACATATTACTCGAAGCAAGGATCACCAAGCTACGACTTGTCTACTTTGGAAACATCATATGAAGATAGCAATCACTAGAGAAGGACATCATGGTCAGAAGAATAGAAGAAACAAGGTGAAGAGGAAGGCCAGCAACCCGATGGCTTGATACAATCAAGAAAACGGTGAAGACTCTGGTGGACCTTTCTAGGCTTGCACAAGGTGGATTTTCGTTCATCAAATCTTCATAGCTCAAGATCAAGCTGAAGGCTGTTAAAAAAAAGTTTATCCAAATGACCAAATACCCAATTTCTCTCCTAAACAATTATGTTAAAACTTGCAACTAACTTTTAGTTTTTAATTAAGGAAAACCTGTGAATTTATTCTAAAGCAATTGAGATGTGATGACGGCAGAAAGATTTATGAGGCTGGTTTGCTTTTAGAAAAGAGACTTTATATATAAGTTAATCAACTTTCAAATATATATTTGAAAATAAAATAAAATTGATTCGATCATTGCAAGTAAATTATATCTAAGGGTATTCCAGATTCAAGAAGACTTGAGGCAGCTGATGTGTAATGTACAGCTGTTTTTACAGCTAACCTAAACGACAGAGGATAATTTTCTAATATTCAGCGTAATTTCTCTATAACAAGACCAGTTCTAGAGAGAGTTCATTAGATGCACATGAATTACTGTTTTATCTGTGAAGCTGAAACATCAGATGAGCCCACTGAACTCCCTGGCTGCGGCAGCACATTTACTGAACTAGTCCCTAAATGTCAGTGTGGCAATTTTTGTTCCCCTCCCGAACTATTTACATTTAGGTTCATTTGTGACCAAAATTATCGTCCAGTAGCAAAATATTATCTCCACAACTTCACGAGTGCACTTGCTTCAGCTTTTGTCTGGAAAAATTAGCTGAGAGTGAGAAAACAACAGCCAGTGTCCATATGAAGCACATCAGCTATGGATGATGCATCTCTGCTAGAGGACAAGGATATAGGCGACGACTGGATGCGAGGGTTCCTGTATGGGACAGGCTGGCAGGTTAGTGACATTCACCGGATTTACTGCAATCTAATGCTATACAGTGGTGTGTATAGTTGTTACTGTAGTTTTTACTACAATGTCATAGAGAAAGTTCAGCGCACATTTGTATAAGGAAGAAAAAAGTAAAAGCCATAATACAATGTCATCATTCTATGTTAGAATAATAAGAAAAAATTGACAGTTATTTTAAAATTGTTTCTAAGAGAAGAAATTATTATTCTATCTATGTATCTATCTATTCTTTTATCTGTCCTATCTATCTATCTATCTATCTATCTATTCTTCTATCTATCTATCCTTCTATCTATCTGTCTGTCTGTCTGTCTGTCTATCAGTCTGTCCGTCCGTCCGTCTGTCTGTCTGTCTGTCTATCTATCTATCTATCCTTCTAACTATCTATCTATTCATCTATCTATCCGTTATTTTATCTGTTCTATATATCATCTGTCTATTATTTTATCTGTCCTTCTATATCTATCTATCTATCCATCCATTTATTTATCTCTCTTATCTATCTATCTATCTACTGTATCTATCTATCCATGCATTTATCTATGTCTTTTATCTACCTATCCATCTATCTATCTATCTCTCTATCTATTATCTATCTATCTATCTATTCATTTATCTATCTATTATCTATCCCTCCATCTATTCATCCATTTATCCATCATCACCATTCTTTTATAATCTTTGGTATCTTTGTATCTATCTTTGTCATATCCATCATCAGCATCATTATTATCAGAATCTTCATCATCATCATCATCATCACCATCATCATCATCATCATCATCACCTCTATCTATTACATCCACTTAGTAATAAATCCAATCTGTCATCATGTATAGCTTTAGATTCTATCCATCTGTCTATCCTCTATATATGTTTCTATTTATCTTAGTCATTATTTTATCTATATCTATCCCTCTATCTATCTATCTATCTATCTATCTATCTATCTATCTATCCCTCTATCTATCTATCTATCTATCTATCTATCTATCTATCTATCTATCTATCTCTCTATCTATCTATCTATCTATCTATCTCTCTATCTATCCCTCTATCTATCTATCTATCTATCTATCTCTCTCTATCTATCTATCTATCTATCTATCTATCTATCTATCTATCTATCTATCTATCTATCTATCTGTCTATCTCTCTATCTATCTATCTATCTATCTATCTATCTATCTATCCCTCTATCTATCTATCTATCTATCTCTCTATCTATCTATTTATCTATCTCGCTATCTATCAATCCCTCTATCTATCTATCACTCTATCTATCTATCTATCTATCTATCTATCTATCTATCTATCTATCCCGCTATCTATCTATTTATCTATCTATCTATCTATCTATCTATCTATCTATCTATCTATCTATCCCTCTATCTATCTATCTATCTATCCCTCTATCTATCTATCTATCCTTCTATCTATCTATTATCTATCTATCTATCACATTTTATAAACTATACCCATATCAATATCATAATTACAATATAACATTCGATTGTAGCATATAATAATTGACAATATTACTATAACAATCCCAATAAGGACACACGAATGAAAATGTCATTATTTGTTTTTTAAATATTGAATAAAATTGAAATATTAATGAACATCATAAAAAACACTATAGAACAAAAATTCTAGCCCATTTGATGACGGTTACCATATAATGTGAAATATTAGCACATAAACTTTTGTAAGTTTGTAGTCCTAACTAATCATTTTATTAAATACTATACAATATTAATGATGTTGAGAACAACAAAAACTATTATTTGTTCTCAGCATGATTATTTATTGTGGTGTTTATGTTTATTTTCTATATACCTGAATGTTCCCAGTTTGTGATACTTTATTACAAAAAAGTTTAATCTTTTTTATCTAAACCTAGAAGTAAAAACAAAGTAGAGCAGATACTGTTTTTCTCCTCTATGCTTTTCGGCTTTGGTTGAATAAAATTGCATCAAAAGTTGCATGTTTGATTCCAGACAACTTTAATAGAAAACTGTTTACTCCAGACTCGCAGGCAGATTTCACTTTCGGTGCAGACCTTCGGGTGTTTTGTAAACTTTCTTTTGTATGATTAAGAACATGCTCATTGTACATCTAGATTAGAATCAAATCTATTCCTCCGTTTTCTTCTTTTTTGCAGTATTAATAATTAATTCTCTTTGCAGAACTTGTTTGATCTCTTCATGTTTTGTAATTAGAAATCATTTTACATATCCTTACTAGAAGAAATAAAATTATCATCAAACCCCAACCTTGTTATTTTATACAATGGAGAACACGCTGTAAAAAGATCCACAGAAATATAGAAACTTCTGTGTTGTAAAGATTCTGAGTTTTCCGAATCTTGTTTTATTGTTTTACCCTTGGCTTTGTCTGCTTTCTAATGTAGAGATCTGAAGGACTTTTCTTAATTTTCCTTTATATTATGTTGATGGGTTGTTAGATGTTTCTACTTGTTTTACTAACTATATTACACTTTTAACTATTTTTAAGTCAAATACTTAAAGAAACTTGTCACAATGAACAAACTGTCTGATCTGCCAGTGGAATATTATGGAGGAGGGGGAAATGGCAATGTTGGTACATGGTTTTGAGATAAATTATTCAGTATGACTTGTGTTATACAAGTAATGCTCACTGTGGGTTTATGACTTTGTAGAACATTAGTTGTCAATCACAGAGAAAGACATCCCATTGGACTTTTAAGCCCAGCGTCAGGAGGAACCAAGTGTCTTTTTTTCCAATTCCTAGCCTTTCCACTGTGAGTAATTCTTAGGCCTCTTTCACATGTCAGTAAAAAACACACACATTTTTTACGGATGTGTAAAAGGTGCATATGACCCTCCGTGTGCTGTGATTTTGGCACATGTGTCCTTCATGTGATATTCGTGATAGCACACGGAGAGCAGGAACTTCTTACTCACCTGTCCCCGGTGCTGCTGTCCATGATACTGCTGTCTCCGGGGCTGCTGTTGCATCCGGGTCCCCGGTGCAGTGAATATTCATGAGCATAATGAGCGGGCCCTGGATGAAGTGACAGCAGCGCCAAAGACAGCATCGCTGGAAACAGGTGAGTATAGAAATTAATTTTATTTCACAGACACGTGTGTTCTCCAGTACGTGTCACACAGATCACACCCCTGTGTGGTACGTGTGACATCATTGCTGCCGAAAAAAATGGACTTGTCTCCATGCAGAAAACACGAACGTTTGTGCCACATGGACACACAGTCCGTGATAAATCACTAATCTGTGCACAGACCCATTGATTTTAATGGGTCTGTGTATGTATGTGATTCTGGTAAGTATAAAAATGGTGTCATATGTACCGGAATCCCTGACATGTGAAGGGGGCCCTAGCTAGAGAATGTAGACACATAGTTAGGACATAAAATAGAAATTCTTCATTGGGTCAGGTAAACCCAGCTACAAAACTTCTGTAGAATATCTGTCAAACCAGTGAAGGAGCTGAACATATCAGGAGGTATGTGGACAAGGTATATTTAAATAAAGTATGCCGAATAGGCAATACATTGAGGTAGGCCTATTGCTGAATAGAGGAAAGTAAATTGTCACGACAAAACTGAATCTATAGAAGTTTATATTGTCATCCCCAAAACTCCTCCACAGTACAATGTATATTCTAAGGCAATGTTTGTAAGTGACTCTCAATCACCAAACCTATGTGTGACTAAACATTGTCCATGTATAATTACAATACAAAAACAATCTGCAATAAAATCAATGAATGTGTACCCACCAGTAAATATATAGTAATATATGTAAAAAGGATAAGATACGTAGATGACATTTATTTTTAAGTCAAAAAAGCTTTCCCCCATGACAAAGTATGCCCAAACAGGATGGTCCCTAAAAATTCTCCTAGGACCAGGCCTTACTGTGGTTTATACATGCCAATGGAAAGCCAAAAAAGCTATGAAAAGCTAAATAAATTAGGTTCTTAAAGGGAGGGGGCAGACTCTCAAATGTACAAAGAACTAAAGCAAAATGGAAAAAGTGGGCCAGCACATCTGTTGGTATAAATGTAATCTATAGGTGCACATTCACACTATGGCCATTAACAGACAAAAATTACAATACCATTGAGCAGCTATGGCTTAACTCTGTCAGATTGGCAAAAACCCTTCCCATCGTCTCCGAAATTGTCACTTTTAATGAATGGAAATGAAATGAAATTACAAATAATAGCATAGAATTGTCATGACTTTGTTACGTCCGGATGAGTCCTTTGCTGTATATGGGATTAGAAGGTCACGGCTTTATAAAGTCTTAACCATGCCTCTTCTGGCTTCTCTTAACGTAGTGTTGATCGTGTTGGAATCCTGGCCCCGAAGATTCAGGGGACGTTGATGGTTTAAAATTTCCTCAGTGCTCTCATGATTCATTGGTGGCCATTTTTGATAGAGGGCTGCAGAATAGAGGGCTTTTGGTATTGTGACTATACATGGGTAGGGGTCATAGGTAGAGATTGTGTTATTTAGGCTTTCTTTACACTGGGCAAACACTTTCCTTATCCTGAGCAATCACTAAAAAAGCTGTACAGTTTTAGAAAAAACATGTCTTCTTCACATAAAAGATCCCAACCATCCGCAAGTTGTGTCTGTGATATTGTAGTTAAGTCCAACTCAATTCAATAGAACCGAATTGCAATTCCATGGAAAAAAGCTGATCTTTTAGCTTATTTTTATAGTGGTTACTACTTATTCTGTTAAAGCAAAAATAGCTTAATTGCATCTCCTCACCCACTTGCGCTGTCAGCGGACACTTTACAGTGAATTTGCCTAAAGATTGGCTATATAAGGCAACTATAAACCAAAGATCCTTTGCTAACAGGGTTTTTACAAATCATAGAATATGCACAGGTTGGTATAATTAAATCATTTGCCAAAATGTTACATTTTACATTTATTAAGTGTGAGATTATCTATAGTCTTAAGCTGGGGTCACACTAAACGACAGCGACAACGACGTCGCTGTTACGTCATCATTTTCTGTGACGCAGCAGCGACCTTGTAAGTCGCTGTTATGATCACTGCTTAGCTGTCAAACACAGCAGACTCAGCAGTGATCATAATGTCACGCGTCGCTGTGCTGCAACATGTGCAGAGAGCAGGGAGCCGCGCACACTGCTTAGCGCTGGCTCCCTGCTCTCCTAGCTACAGTACACATCGGGTTAATTACACGATGTGTACTGCAGCTACATGTGCAGAGAGCAGGAGCCGGCGCTGGCAGCGTGAGAGCGGCGGAGGCTGGTAACGAAGGTAAATATCGGGTAACCACCTCGGTTACCCGATGTTTACCTTGGTTACAGCTTACCGCAGCTGCCAGACACCGGCTCCTGCTCCCTGCTCACTTCATTTCGTCGCTCTCTCGCTGTCACACACAGCGATCTGTGCGTCACAGCGGGAGAGTGACGACCAAAAAATGAAGCTGGACATTCAGCAACGAGCGGCGACCTCACAGCAGGGGCCAGCTCGTTGCTGGATGTCACACACAGCGACAGCGACGGGACGTCGCTTCAACGTCACAGAAAATGGTGACGTAGCAGCGACGTCGTTGTCGCTGTGTGTGACACCACCTTAAGTTTCAATAACATCTGTACGCAGTGGGCAATCCCCTCAGCAAATAACACATTGATTCATCTAAGAAAATATCACTTAGATATGTGTTTTCTGTTGCTTGTGTTTATTTTTTTGAATAAGTAAAGTTCTCATTTATCAGGACTCCATAATGGTTTGGTTAGTGATTTGTGATTTTTAATGTCTTGATACCATTCAGTTAGCCCATGGTTTTAAACAATTTATTGGTTTTACTATGTTTAAGTAGTCCATTCTCATGGCTTGATTTATTGTGAATCTTGAGTGTAAATAATCTATATATAGGATAACACATTTTTACTTTTAGAATCTGTCAATCACATTTGTTATAAAGGTAAGTTAGGTAGAATCTACTATAACTTACAGTAAGTCAACAGTATCATGTGTATTATGGTATAAACTGTACCACCTCAATAAATGGTACAAAATATCCTTTTTCAACAAGAAATTACAAATAATAGCATAGAATTGTCATGACTTTGCTACGTCCGGATGAGTCCTTTGCTGTATATGGGATTAGAAGGTCACGGCTATTAGTAGATCATAGGTTCTCTTTAACATGACTAGAGCGGATTTATTTTCATTTGATATTGAAGTGGTTAAGTGTTCCTTTTGGACTTTGCTGAGACTCAACATAGCTCTAATCTCAGCTGCAGCAGCATGCTTTCACTCTCTTTCATTAATTAAATACACTGCTTACACTCCTATATGCCAGTTATAGTTTTCCATGCTGACATCCCAGGAGAAGTTGTCCTTGTGGAAGCTGTGGAGTTTTATTTGTTGTTTTATTCCCATTTGTAATTCTCTCTCCCAGTGTTGTCTTGTAGTAGTATGACTAGTGTCTTGCTGCCCAGCTCACTAGTCAGGGATAGCCCGGGGTCAGCCAGCGCTTGGACATGTCATCACGCACAGGGGGGACAATAGGGAATGCAGGGTGCAGCCTCAAGTGAGTACTTAGGAGTTTCCTTTTCCCCCTTGCACTATCATCAGGGCCCCCTTAATACCTTTTTCCTTGGTTTCTTTCCTTTTTCTGTGCCACACGCTGGGCATCTCTTCACTCTGTCGTGACCAACTGTAATTAAAATTTGATCATAAAAACACTTAGGGGACTGTATGCACATAATGGGCAGGAGACAAAAAGCCAAATGCAAATCACTCCACAGTGTCACTGTTTTCCACAACACCAAAGTGGCATCAGCTACTGACTCAGTTGCCCCTCTTGTGCATGGTAGAGTGCAACAAATCAACATACAACCCTGGCACACCAAGCTCACTACAAAGATTACAGCCTGGTACCATCTCACCACCAATGGAGTAGTGCAACCCCCCAACCAACCATATCCTTCCCATTATCATGTAACTTGTAAGCAGAGCAGGGCCCTCTCTCACTCTGTACCAGCCTGTCACTGTTATGTTGGTTTTTTTTGTAATTAATATTTATAATTGATCCCTCTTTTTACATGTATAGAACAATGGAATTAAAAAGAAAAAAATAAAAGCTCACAAACCCCTGTGTTGAATGTGTCCATAAGTTGTGTATACTCCGATGGTGCTCACTGCCAACTGGTGCAGTTCAGTTACAAGAGGAAAAAAAGTGAATTCTTTATGGAACAATCAGCAGAGGTAAATTAGGTTAAAATCCCTTGACTTGTTCTTTCCAGAATAAATAATATGACAATGTTATAATGAAAAAATTCACAAAAATCTTTTTTTTCTGGTGCGTCCTGCACCCTTGATCACAGATACTGTGATCAAGGGTGTAGGATACTGTGATTAAGGGTGCAGGATAGTGTGATCAAGGGCGCAGGATACTGTAATCAAGGACGCAGGATACTGTGATCAAGGGCACAAAATACTGTGATCAATGACACAAAATACTGTGATCAAAGGCGCAGGATACTGTGATGAAGAGCGCAGGATACTGTGATCAAGAGCACAAGATACTGGGGTCCAGGGTGAAGGATAGTGGGATCAAAGGCGCAGGATACTGTGATCAAGAGTGCAGGATAGTGTGATCAAGGGCGCAGGATACTGTGATCAAGGGCACAAAATACTGTGATCAAGGACAGAAAATACTGTGATCAAGGGCGCAGGATACTGTGATGAAGGGCGCAGGATACTGTGATCAAGAGCGCAAGATACTGTGATCAAGAGTGCAAGATACTGGGGTCCAGGGTGCAGGATAGTGGGATCAAAGGCACAGGATACTGTCTGTGATCAAGAGTGCATGATAGTGTGATCAAAGGCGTAGGATACTGTTATCAAGGGCGCAGGATACTGTGATCAAGGGCACAATATACTGTGATCAAGGACACAAAATACTGTGATCAAGGGCGCAGGATACTGTGATGAAGAGCGCAGGATACTGTGATCGAGAGCACAAGATACTGGGGTCCAGGGTGAAGGATAGTGGGATCAAAGGCACAGGATACTGGGATCAAGAGTGCAGGATAGTGTGATCAAGGGCACAAAATACTGTGATCAAGGACACAAAATAGTGTGATCAAGGGCGCAGGATACTGTGATGAAGGGCGCAGGATACTGTGATGAAGGGCGCAGGATACTGTGATCAAGAGCACAGGATACTGTGATCAAGAGTGCAATATAATGGGGTCCAGGGTGCAGGATAGTGTGATCAAGGACGCAGGATACTGTGATCAAGGACGCAGGATACTGTGATCAAGGACGCAGGATACTGTGATCAATGACGCAGGATACTGTGATCAAGGGTGCAGGATACTGTGATCAAAGGTGCAGAATACTGTGATCAAGGGCGCAAAATGGACCAGTAACAGTAAGATTTTTATGAATTTTTTCATGATGACATTGTCATATTTTTAATCTACAAACAATAAATAATTGGATTTTAACCTAATTTACCTCCGAGTGATGGTGCTGCAAAGAATCCACTTTTTTCACCATGGAATTAATGATGCTGTTAGATCTATTCCTATAAGAGAGAAGTATAAATCCATTCACACGGTAATTTGTGAACACAATATGCAGCCGCGAGTGTATCTGTAGAGGTTACATGACTCATGTAGCTCAAAATATTTTTTTATGGTCCTTACACTTATAAACTAATAAAGATAAACCAGACTGAGATATACATTTCCATATCACGTGTGTGAGAACGGAGCCAAGAAATTAGTAGCTTTGTTATTACCAGATAATCAGTATTAAATAATCAACTCTTATATGAGTTCAATCTCTTCAGAAGGTCATAACACAGAACATAATGTGATACGAAGGATTTAGAAAATATTTCCATAATTATAAACCCACTAAACTCGTATTTATAACGCCAGTAATAATACTAATCTTGACATCTGTTTATATACAGTAAATCTCCTTGTGTAATTAACAATGATGGAAAGTCATTAGAAAGCTGATGCCATAAGGACGGAACGTACTATCTGGGATTTCATAAATACACGTTTGCTGTGTTTGGGGGGAAATTAGAAATATATTAAGCATTTATTCTTAAGTGAATATCATTACAAGAAGTATAGAAAATTCTTTCTTTTCACTAGATTTTAATTTTTTTTTGGGGGGTGCCCATACACATGGCTAATACACACACCACTTACACTATAGATCCATGCCACTCACATCATACAGTATCCACTCACATACAGGACAAATGCGGCACACACTGAACATATGCCGCAAATGTGCGTAACACACTGGCCACATACTGGCGCACAATGCTAACACACTGGCCACATGCAGGCGCATAATGCTAACACACTGGCCACATGCAGGCGCATAATGCTAACACACTGGCCACATGCAGGCGCATAATGCTATCACACTGGCCACATACTGACGCACAATGCTATCACACTGGCCACATACTGGTGCACAATGCTAACACACTGGCCACATACTGGTGCACAATGCTAATACACTGGCCATATACTTGGCACAATGCTATCACACTGGCCACATGCAGGCGCATAATGCTAACACACTGGCCACATACTGACGCACAATGCTATCACACTGGCCACATACTGACGCACAATGCTAATACACTGGCCATATACTTGGCACAATGCTAACACACTGGCCACATACTGGCGCACAATGCTTACACACTGGCCACATACTGGCGCACAATGCTAACACACTGGCCACATACTGGCGCACAATGCTAACACACTGGCCACATACTGGCGCATAATGCTTACACACTGGCCACATACTGGCGCACAATGCTATCACACTGGCCACATACTGGCGCACAATGCTATCACACTGGCCACATACTGACGCACAATGCTATCACACTGGCCACATACTGGCGCACAATGCTAACACACTGGCCACATACTGGCGCACAATGCTAACACACTGGCCACATACTGGCGCACAATGCTAACACACTGGCCACATACTGGCGCATAATGCTTACACACTGGCCACATACTAACGCACAATGCTATCACACTGGCCACATACTGGCGCACAATGCTATCACACTGGCCACATACTGACGCACAATGCTAATACACTGGCCATATACTTGGCACAATGCTATCACACTGGCCACATGCAGGCGCATAATGCTAACACACTGGCCACATACTGACGCACAATGCTATCACACTGGCCACATACTGGTGCACAATGCTAACACACTGGCCACATACTGGTGCACAATGCTAATACACTGGCCATATACTTGGCATAATGCTAACACACTGGCCACATACTGACGCACAATGCTATCACACTGGCCACATACTGACGCACAATGCTAATACACTGGCCATATACTTGGCACAATGCTAACACACTGGCCACATACTGGCGCACAATGCTTACACACTGGCCACATGCAGGTGCACAAATGCTATCACACTGGCCACATACTCGTGCACAATGCTAATACACTGGCCATATACTTGGCACAATGCTATCACACTGGCCACATACTGGTGCATAATGCTTACACACTGGCCACATACTGGTGCATAATGCTTACACACTGGCCACATACTGGTGCATAATGCTTACACACTGGCCACATACTGGTGCATAATGCTTACACACTGGCCACATACTGGTGCACAATGCTAACACACTGGCCACATACTGGCACACAATGCTATCACACTGGCCACATACTGGCACACAATGCTATCACACTGGCTACATACTGGCGCACAATGCTATCACACTGGCTACATACTGGCGCACAATGCTAACACACTGGCCACATACTGGTGCACAATGTTATCACACTGACTAAATACTGGTGCACAATGCTATCACACTGGTCACATACTGGTGCACAATGTTATCATACTGACTAAATACTGGTGCACAATGCTAACACACTGGCCACATACTGGCGCACAATGCTATCACACTGGCCACATACTGGCGCACAATGCTATCACACTGGCTACATACTGGCGCACAATGCTATCACACTGGTCACATACTGGCGCACAATGCTAACACACTGGCCACATACTGGCGCACAATGCTATCACACTGGCCACATACTGGCGCACAATGCTATCACACTGGCTACATACTGGCGCACAATGCTATCACACTGGTCACATACTGGCGCACAATGCTAACACACTGGCCACATACTGGCGCACAATGCTAACACACTGGCCACATACTGGCACACAATGCTATCACACTGGCCACATACTGGCGCACAATGCTAACACACTGGCCACATACTGGCGCACAATGCTATCACACTGGTCACATACTGGCGCACAATGCTAACACACTGGCCACATACTGGCGCACAATGCTAACACACTGGCCACATACTGGCACACAATGCTATCACACTGGTCACATACTGGCGCACACTGCTAACACACTGGTCACATACTGGCGCACAATGCTAACACACTGGTCACATACTGGCGCACAATACTAACACACTGGTCACATACTGGCGCACAATGCTAACACACTGGTCACATACTGGCGCACAATGCTATCACACTGGTCACATACTGGCGCACACTGCTAACACACTGGTCACATACTGGCACACAATGCTATCACACTGGCCACATACTGGCGCACAATGCTATCACACTGGTCACATACTGGCACACAATACTAACACACTGGCCACATACTGGCGCACAATGCTAACACACTGGCCACATACTGACGCACAATGCTATCACACTGGTCACATACTGGCGCACAATGCTAACACACTGGCCACATACTGACGCGCAATGCTATCACACTGGTCACATACTGGCGCACAATGCTATCACACTGGTCACATACTGGCGCACAATACTAACACACTGGTCACATACTGGCGCACAATACTAACACACTGGTCACATACTGGCGCACAATACTAACACACTGGTCACATACTGGCGCACAATACTAACACACTGGTCACATACTGGCGCACAATGCTAACACACTGGCCACATACTGACGCACAATGCTATCACACTGGTCACATACTGGCACACAATACTAACACACTGGCCACATACTGGCGCACAATGCTAACACACTGGCCACATACTGGCGCGCAATGCTATCACACTGGTCACATACTGGCGCACAATACTAACACACTGGCCACATACTGGCGCATAATGCTATCACACTGGTCACATACTGGCGCACAATGCTATCACACTGGTCACATACTGGCGCACAATGCTAACCCACTGACCACATACTGGTGCACAATACTAACACATTGGTCACAAATCATTACCCTAGAAGCATGAAACACACATGACTAATTTGGGGAACACACAAAGATACCACTATTACATCAGGGGTGTACAAATCACATTGGTGCAACCTGTGCAGCCACACAGGGGCCCAATAAGTAAAAAGGGCCACATTTCTACCTCTAAAGGAAGGGTACTTTTGCATTACAATTGATGAGTTATTGGATGTCAAAGGGCACATGTACTGTTCCTGCACAGCGACCCTTTCCTGTTTTCATCTGCCAGTGAATTAAATATATACAGTATATCGCAAAAGTGAGTACACCCCTCACATTTTTGTAAATATTTTATTATATATTTTCATGAGACAACACTGAAAATCTGACAATGTGATACAATGTACAGTAGTCAGTGTGCAGTTTGTATAACAGGGTAAATTTGATGTGTACTCTAAATAACTCAACACACAGCCATTAATGTCTAAACCACTGTGAGTAAAAGTAAAGTAAAGTAAAAGTGAAAAGTAAAAGTGAGTACACCGCTAAGTGAAAATGGCCCAATTAGTAACTTTCCCTCTCCAGTGTCATGTGACTCATTAGTGTAACAAGGTCTCAGGTGTGCATGGGTAGCAGATGTGTTACATTTGGTGTTATCACTCACACACTGAATCATACTGGTCACTGGAAGTTCACCATGGCTCCTGATGGCAAATAATTCTCTGAGGAGATGAAAAAAAAAATGTTTGCTCTACATAAAGATGGCCTAGGCGGTAAGAAGATTGCCAGCACGGTGGCCATTGTAATGTAAAGAAAATCTGCCATTAGGTCAAAAGTCACTGGTGTTTTCTATTATAATATTCCATTGATCCCTTGAGTATATTGTTTTGGTTTTTTTTTAAATGCGCTGTATGGTTTTAGAGATATGGACCTTTTTGTTTAGTGCTAATTTTTATGGCCTTTACCAAAGGATCATGGCTCACATGATTTTCTTTGGTTGTGTCTTTAGGCATTTCTGCATTATACCCCTTTTAGGAGCCACCTCTTTGTGAAGAGCTGCCTCTTTGTGAGGAGCCGCTTCTTAGTGAAGAGCTTCCTCTTTGTGAGGAGCTGCTTCTTAGTGAAGACCTGCCTCTTTATGAGGAGCCACCTCTTTGTGAGGAGCTGCCTCTTTGAGAGGAGCTGTCTCTTTCAGAGGAAATGCCTCTTTGTGAGGAGCCGCCTCTTTGTGAGGAGCCGCCTCTTTGTTATGTCCGCCTCTTTGTGAGGATCCGCCTCTTTGTGAGAAGCTGCCTCTTTGTGAAGAGCCGCCTCTTTGTGAGGAGCCGCCTCTTTGTGAGGAGCCACCTCTATGTGAGGAGCCGCCTCTTTGTCAGGAGCCACCTTTTTGTGAGGAGCTGCCTCTTTGTGAGGAGCTGCCTCTTTGTGAGGAGCCACCTCTATGTGAGGAGCCGCCTCTTTGTCAGGAGCCACCTTTTTGTGAGGAGCTGCATCTTTGTGAGGAGCTGCCTCTTTGTGAGGAGCCGCCTCTTAGGTAAATACCATTAAAAATTAGCACTAAATAAAAATATCTTGATCCTTATAGCCCTGTCTATCAACACTATGACGTAACAAAAAATAAAACTACTTCTTATGCTCTCATACTCTCTAATTTCCTACTGTCTAACTACACCATTCTTCTCCATTCTGGTACTATGTGCAGCTAAATAGGCGGCACAACTGATATTTCTGACCCTAGCCACCAACGTGGCTCCTGAAACTTTTCACCAGGGTAAATTTAGTATTACTTGGCTGCAATCTCTAGCTTTTAGTAGCAACCTCACCACTGGTCCTTCATCTATGACGCATATGTGCCAAAAAAGGAGAATTATTAAAATTAAAGTGGTTATCCCCTACTTTTACATTGATGGCCAGTCCTTAGGTCATCAATGTCTTATCGGCTAGAGTTCAACACCTGGTACCTTCACCGATCAGATGTTCTCTGTGAGACTGGTGGCAGCAGGTGGCTGGAAATGCTCAGTTCTGGAGCTACCCCGTCTTCTAAGAGCAACTGCAGCCAGGTACTGCATATCATTTCCTATTGATTTTAATGGGAGGCGGATATGCAGTGCCCGGCCACTATCAGTTGACTGGGCAGCTCCAAAACTGAGCAGTTCCGGCTGCCTCTGCCACCGAAAACAGCTGATCAGTGTGGGTACTGTGTATCGGAACCCGTCCGATCAGACATTGATGACCTATCCTAAGGCGGGCTTTGCACACTACGACATCGCAGGTGCGATGTCGGTGGGGTCAAATTGAAAGTGACGCACATCCGGCATCGCATGCGGCATCGTAGTGTGTAAAGCCTAGATGATACGATTAACGAGCGCAAAATCGTCATAATCGTATCATCGGTGCAGCGTCGGCGTAATCCATAATTACGCTGACGCGACGGTCCGATGTTGTTCCTCGCTCCTGCGGCAGCACACATCGCTGTGTGTGAAGTCGCAGGAGCGAGAAACATCTCCTACCGGCGTCACCGCGGCTTCCGTAGGATATGCGGAAGGAAGGAGGTGGGCGGGATGTTTACATCCTGCTCATCTCCGCCCCTCCACCGCTATTGGCCGCCTGCCGTGTGACGTCGCTATGACGCCGCACGACCCGCCCCCTTAGGAAGGAGGCGGGTCGCTGGCCAGAGCGACGGTCGCAGGGCAGGTGAGTGCATGTGAAGCTGCCGTAGCGATAATGTTCGCTACGCCAGCTATCACACGATATCGTACCTGCGACGGGGGCGGGGACTATCACGTGCGACATCGCATCATCGGCTTGCGATGTCGCAACGTGCAAAGCCGCCCTAAGGGTCATCAATGTAAAAGTAATGAACAACCTCTTTATTGGGGGTTACATTAAGTATTATATAAAAAAAATCGAAGTAATTTACACTTGTTGAAACAGGTGCAAATTTTTAAATACTAAATTATCATGCTGAATGCATAAGAGGAAATCCCATTTGAGGATACTGACATCATACTGATGAGCCTAATGTTTAAGGCCATGTCAGATTAGAAAAATATAACATAGGACAATACCCTTATAACAAAAACATATAATCTGGTTTCAGATGATATTTTAATGACAAGAAACGTTTACTCCTTCTTTACCCTCTGTACATTCTGCTTTCATCCCCAATTTCTCCATAGCATTGATGTTGAGTTTAATATGTATATGCCGCAGCTTCCATCATGCACATTTCAGCTATTGGCTACTAATGTCATCCTATTATATAATTACATGCCTTTGTGATACTAAGTGCAAGGATAGAGTAATTAGGTTTGCCATCCATTACATTAAGTTTGTAGATACCGTCTATTACACCATGAAAATCACTTATACTAATGTCTCATGCAGTTTACATGAAATACAGCTTCATTTAAGGTGATGAATTTGGACCAAGAGCCTCTATGGAGTTCATGGTTAGATAAACAGAATTTACACTATCGTTTATAAAATCAATAGTAATTACAGAGCACAAACTACATGGTCAAAATACCCTGGCAAACAAAATGTCCTCGGAGTAGTACGAAGCTGCGCAACACATTTATTGCTTAAAAGAACAATTTATGTTTAAGGTGTATAAAATGTCAACTCATCATGAATATGAGCGTAAATCGCCGTCTATAGATGACGAATACAACTACAAACTTTTGACCTGTGAAGTTTTCCCCTCAAAGAGAAGAGGTTGTACATTTTTTGAGCATTTGTGAGATCGGACCTTACTCGCCTGGGGACTTGGAGTCATGTTAGATACGGGTTATTAAGGTCACCATGTGTAATCACCGGCAAGACCAATCATTTATATTTTTTTCTCAAGGTTCCCAAGCAAATACATTTTAGATGGATTGAAAGTAAAACTAATATGTGACAAGACCTGGATGTTTTATTATAGCGCCATTCTACTGTCTTATTACATTAGTGTATAGCGATTTCTATTACTATATTCCATTCTGGACAGACCGGTTTATAATCTACAGATGTGTCCATCCTTAACTTTTCTCTAAATTTGCCATAGATGTATTGCAAAAATGTTAAACAAACATATAAAATGTGTATGGAAATGTCTGACTGATGCCTAGATATCCTGTTTCCCCGAAAATAAGACACTGTCTTAGATTTTTTTTTTGTCCCCAAAATAAGCGCATGGTCTTATTTTTGGGCTAGGGCTTATTCTTGGGGAAACATGGTTGGGGGAAAGTTTACCTCCTAAGAAATGCAGATCTCCCTTCCCAGTATTGTCATACTTACCAGACCACAGGCGTCTGCATGGTTCCCAGGTCCTCCTGCGATCCTCAGCAGAATATCCCAGCAGTTATGCTGCATGCTGTCCTCCCTTCCTTCTGGCCGACACTCACACATCAGATTGCACATACACTCATACACACACTCATGAGCTCGCACATACAATCGCCTGCATACACACTCACCACATTCAGTGATACCACTTGCTTCCAGCCAGCAGGGGACTCTCTTCTCTCTTGTTTCTGTGATGCGTTCCACCGCTGGGTCCTCCATGCGTTCCACCCGCAGTTCCTGGCACTCCACTGCACAACATTCCAGGTCCTTATGCCAGCAAGAAGCAATTGATATCGCTGGATGTGGTGAGTGTGTGTGATCTCATGTGTGTGTGAGTGTGTGCGGTCTTATGTGTATGTGATCTAATGTGTGTGGGTGTGCGTTCTTGATGGGTTCCACAGCTCCTCGTCGGTGTCTGGTGAGTATAATTGTGGGGTCTTCTCTCTTCTTTATTCTTTGCTTAGGGGGTGTCTGCTTTCTATAATGAAGTGTCCTGCAGTATTCTTTAACTTTTTTACCTGCATGGACACTTCATTATTGAACCACAACTAGGTCTTATTTTTGGGGAAACACAGTAGGAGCCTCTTGTCATTCCATTGAAGAATTATTGGTGTGACAAACTGATCGAAGTGCATTCTACTGCTTGGACCTTCAGTGACCAGCTAAAATATATTGGGACCTTAACAGGAGGCGTTCACTGCCATCACTCATAGGAGATTGCAAGTGTTTCATTTTATAGCTTGACTCATTTGTCAATATATCGTGATGCATAAAACAGGTGGGTAAATTTGCAAAGTACTTGTAAAAGCAAGCACATTTATAATTAATTCGTTATTAAACCTTGTTCTCCCCAAATCATAAATTTTTCATTTTAATGCTTTTTGACGAGAGGATCAGTCACCAGGTAGTGGAGTCTGTGAAACGTTTACAAATAGAGTTGAGTGAATACGAGGTTCAGTGTTCGTACCAAACACAGAGTTTGAATTTGAAGATCGGAAGCTTTACGTAAGGAAATCACTCGTGCAAGCATCGCTGTGCTCGGGTACGCTCGGTGCTCAGCCTGTGTGAGCTGCTTGCCGTGTTCGGATGGCTCACAATGGGGGTAACAATAGCGTGATTCGAAGTAGTGTGTACACAAAAAATGGAAAAATCCCGCCTACCCTCTCCTGGAAGTGATCTGTTTATGGCTGGCTACATCTGGGCGGAGACCCGAACTGTCCAATTAATGACTTCTGTTGGAGTCTGTTTGCACTCCCTGTGTTTCTGTAGGTTTCCTCAGGCTTCTCTGGTTTCCTCCCTCGCTCCAAAGACATACTGAAGGGAAATTTAGGTTGTGAGACCCAATGAGGACATAGTTGTTGATGTATGTAAAGTGCTATGGAATTAATGGTGCTATATAAGTAATAATATTATTATTAAATGAGGGGAAACTTCATGTTTATTCATGTTTATTCATGTTTATAATTTATTAAAAAACCTTTGGAATTAAATGAATTTTCAGGATAGAAAAATATAATAAAATATAATCTGTCTCTACCTCTAATGAGTCTGCATATTCTATTGTTATCTTTATTTTCATTGTATTTCAACTCCCCTTCAGACCCCTCCTTGTGGTTAGTTATTTTTTACATCCTGACCATCCTACCCAAAAATGGTATAATTAAAAAAGTTAGCTCAAAATGCAAAAAATTAGCCAAGATCCCGAAAAATGAGAACACTCTACGTATCTCGGATTGTAACAAATACATTGTTTATAAATAGTAAAGTTTGGTTTTAATGTTAAACTGTCTTATCGGTAACATATTCTACAATATTCACTAAATTTTTATCATATCTGTATGAAAAAAGTTCCATTAAACAAGCATTTTAAAGCTCAAGTTTCCTCAATCACGAGGTTAAGAGAGGACACTATTAGAATGATTTTCACTTTTGCTCCATTCCCTGGTTTTATCACGGAGAAATCCACCACATTTTTCTATATTTAGCAAACAGTAATGTGGACAACTTTGTTTTATTGACCATTTCTAAAATGTAATGCAACAAAATTCAGACTTTCAGACTCCAAAGCATGAAATGCGAACATCATTATCATCTAGGCAATTACTGCAATAACCATCGTCTGGAGTTAGAGCTTTAAATTCACATTTTAATCCCATTTGGGCTAGTGGTTGACCACAAAGTCAATGCGCCATAGGGAAATGTGTTGTTTATATAGTAATATGATGCATTAATTGTGTTAATGATATTTTTTACCCTAAAAAACAGACTTCTTTTCAACAAAATGATGATAATAATAATAAAAATTCTAAAAGAATTAATAAAGTTAACATATTAATAATATTCACCATAAAAGCCTTAAACATTCTTACAACATATAAAAGCAATTATAGGCAGAGCTTAAAAAATAAAAAAAATATATATAATTAAATATTAGAAATACCTGTACTTGTTTGCATTATTCTAAGTAGATATAACTCTGTTATTATGTTATTAAATATTTTGATGCAGTATGATATAAAATACTAAATAACATAATTATATGTAATTATGGTTTTTAATAGCAGATTTGTATTAGAAATTATACTACTATTTTAATTAATATAGTAGTTGTTCAGGATAAGAAAAAAATCCTACTTAAAAAGAGCAACAAATCTGATAAAAATATAATAAAAAAAAAAAAATCCCATAATTTAGCATTTTAATTGATCACTGCCTTTTCTGTAGTCCTGATTTAAAATACAGGATAACCCATTTAATAATTATTAGTGATAAAATTAAACTATTGAATATAATAAAATAATCCAGTTATAATGTATATAATTTCAGTGTTGGACTTGGGTACCATGGACTCAACAGTATCATTGCTTCTTGGAGTCCAGTGTTAAGCTATATGCAAATATTAGTAGCCAGAGATAGAAGATACCATGTGGATTAAAGCTGCTTTTCTATGTAATTTCAGTCCATGCTTCAATAAAATAATAAAATGAGTGTTTTGTTAAAAAATTGAGATGCTGCTTTTGTCTGTATATATTGTATTAAGTAGACTGTGCTAAATAGAGATGAGCAGAATCGGCAAAATTTGAGTTTGGTGGTTTTTCTAGGAAAATTCAATTTGTGGAGAAGTTATTCTCCTCGAATGTAATGTCCCTTATTATACTCTGGGATGTCTTGAGAGCCCAGAGCATAATAACCATAATATGTAAAAATTAAGAAAATCCTTATATTCACCTCACTGCCCACCTCTCCGGCTCCTTAGTGACTCACTGCCAACCGTCTAGTCCTCATTGCATCTTCGTATCAGCTTTAACGGTGCTGAAATTGTCAAGGTCCTTGGTTGCATGGTGGGTTTGCTATGCTCAAGAGGGTTTACACATGCACCTGCAAAAGTCTTGGCCATAACGGTCACATGTGCAAAACACTACTAGCAAGACTGGAAGCTTTGGTCTAGCAACCAAGGCCCGGTGGATTTTAGCACCACCAATGCCGATCTGTAGACACAACGTGATTCAGATGGTTGGTGGTGAGTAGTGGAGGGGCCAGAAAGGTTTGTATACGTAAGTTTTTTACTGTTTTCTTCTACATTTTTACATCTATGGTTCAAAAAATTGGCGGCCAGCAGCATCCATTACGATAAATTTGCATAGTAGCGAATTAAAAAATATGTCCATTTTGATGAATGTGGATGTTTGTAACATTCAAGTAGAATTTAATTCCACTCAAATTTATTTGGTCTTCTTTAGTGGCAAGTAGCATATTTCTCATGTGGGGGTTTTCTTCTGCACTGGCCCTGAGCGAGTGATTTTGCTATTACCCTATGGGCTAGTTGGAGCCTGTATAGTGATATTATTGTTATATAGCAAAGATGTTCGGATCAATTTGAATTTCACTAAAATTTGGATTTGCCGTAACCCCCATATGTTTGTAATTTTATTTGCTCTGATAATTAAAAGCCTACTAGCTGTCATAAGCTTATTTTTTTTTAAAACTGGGAAGGAATAAAAAATAGAAAAGTAAATACACTTACCTTGCCCCTCATCTGACTTGGTACAACATCTTCCCACCCAGTCCTCCAGTTGCTCGTTTCCCTTTTCTGGTCTTCTCCAACGCCGTTACGCTTCACTGCCACCACCACTTACTAAACTTCAAGTGACGCCATGTCATCACGTGGCGATGCATTGTATGATGGCCAGTGAGCACCGTCACACATGAGGCCTAGTAAGCACAAGAGGGACCAAAGAATGGAGAAAACTAAAGATGAAAGAAAAGACGACTGAAGTGAGGAGGGAAGAAGTGAGCGAGAAAAGGATCAGGTACAGAGCAGCAAGCAGGTGAGGGGCAAGATGAGTATGAGTATTTGTTTTTATTTTTTAATCCCATTTGTTTTCTATGTTTTCATTTTTAAAAAGATCTTAAAGCATAATATACGTCTTTTAACAAGCAATGTGAATTTCCCAGACCAATATAAGAGAATTTAGTGAATAAATTCAGATTTCCTCATCTCTAGTAAAAATTCTTGAGCAACTTTTCTATGAACTCCATATTTGTTTGCTCTTTAATTCCTCCTGGCAATGTATGAATAAATCAAGGCTTGACTAGTAAAGAGGTTGGCCACTACTTTATATATTTTGCACAACAACTGTGATCAATAAATCAATTGTATTGTCAAATACCTTCAGTTATCAATTTTGGCAATGAGTGGTACTAACTATTTAGCTCAGTGCCAATAACATGACCCCTGGCTACCACGGCTGCTAAAAATTGGTTGATGTCACGTCAAACTCCTAGCTCTAAAAGTTGACGTGACATCACCCTATCATGCAGCCCCTCACCTGATCCACCACATGGCACAGCCTCAGAATAAAGCGCATGGTACAGGGGCCTCGACCCCAGTGCCTGCTTCAGCTGGATGTACATCCAAGGGCACAAACCAAGCTGAAATGCAATGCAGCACAGAGTCCTGTTGGATTTCCGTGCTTTAAATTGTGGTGACGCAGGGTCACAGGATGCAAGAGCCGGCACTGGAAAGAACACGTGTACCTGCTGTTTAAGGAAATTAACCCTCAACTGGTAAGGTGGGGTTTGCAACACCCCAGGGACATTTTGTTCAGCTAGCATTCATTGGAAAATGCTGGTATGAATCATCAATGTATTACATTTTTCGATACTTGTGGGTGTCAACATTTTGGTATACTCATGTGTAATCAATCGCCAATAAGAAAATGATGGAAAAAACTGTAATATTTGCATTTTCTGTAAAAATTAGAGATTTCTAAACACTGGGGTATAGAAAGCCCCACATCACCAGTTGGGTGACAAAAATCCCACCTCACCAGTTGAGGGTTAATATTCACAGCTCCCTATGCCCATAATCCAGCTCAACTCTCTGTACTGAAGCC
Organism: Anomaloglossus baeobatrachus; assembly: GCF_048569485.1. Classification (NCBI taxonomy): domain Eukaryota; kingdom Metazoa; phylum Chordata; class Amphibia; order Anura; family Aromobatidae; genus Anomaloglossus; species Anomaloglossus baeobatrachus. Next base: position 95,984,898 of record NC_134353.1, on the reverse strand, counting down.
AGCACTAAGAGGTGGGTGGTATTATGGGAGTGGAGAGCAGTGAATATTCATTTCCTTAAACAGCAGACTTAAGTGATCACCCCAGCTGCTGTCTTACTACAGCAGCTGGGCGATCATGTGTGCTCGATGTTTAAGGAAATTAATATTAACTGCTTCCCAAGCCCATAATCCAGGGCATGGGGAGCAACGAATATGACGGCATCTGACGTCGGTGTAAGTAGGCGCATAGCAGGGGTTATACTGCATCCCAAAATGCAGGAGGTTGAAGATAGAGGATGGAGGAAAGGGAGAGGTTTGGATGGAGGTTTGAGTAAGTGTGATAGGTGGCCAATGCATGATGGAATTTACAGTCATAGAACACAGGAATTCAGGACACAGGAAGATGTCGATTCACCCCATCAGAGCTGAGTCCAGCAATGAGGATGTGCTGCTAAAGAATGATAAAAGGTAATATTGCAAAAATAAGATAATGGATATTTTGAGAGGCACATAATAGCAATATTTATGACAAAAAAAATCAGTTATGGTACTGGACAACCTCTTTAAAGTTCCTATGTCAGACACTATCCCTTTCATGCTGATAATAACTGAGTCTGTAGAGACAAGGGGAATGGTGACACTCATTTGTTAATTTGTTTATATATTTAAAGGAGAAATAATAGAGGGACACTGAATGAATTCTAAAAAAAGATTTTTCTAAATTTTTATTTCTTGGAAAATTCAAGTATTAACTAGAATATATTTTATTTCATGAAAGTCCCTTTGTTTAAAAATATAAAAAAAAATCATAAGTATAATAGTAAGAATTATAAAATATAATTAGACATAATAATTACCAATTTTACAGTAGTCACTAGTACATTGTGCTTCAGAATTGAGGTCTGTTTGACATATAAAAAAAAATTAGGCGTCAACGTCTCATTACATGTCAGCTATTTCATGTTTTGTACAAACTGTTTTTCCACATTATATAGTGTCACATATAGCTCATTTATTTTACGCCTTGTTGGCCAGTGTTGTAAACACAAGTTTTATGTACATGCATTTCCGAGGTGAAATGATTTTATGCCATTGATTTTGCTCAGAATCTCTAAAGTGACAGCAGGAATAAGCTGTAACAAGAGACACAATAGTAGTGAGTTATGAGATCTCAATAGTTATAGTTGCAGAGCCCTACGGGGAACACCAGCAAATTACTGCTATGTTTTATCTTCCTTGGAGATGATAATCTTGCATTTCTCATTAACTGCACCACTGCCATGCTTCATCTTAAAAGTGCCCAACTAGGAGATACTGTAGAACGGTGTCAACACTCGCCATTGTGTGTGAATCACTGAAGGCTGTTAGACTTCAATAAGCTTTTCTATGTATTGCTGAAAACTAGGACCTTGCTATATTTTTAGGGGTTTTACTGCTGTTTCGGATACCACCTATAATTGGATTCACTTCCTTTTTCTCTTTCTTTAGAAAAATATAACTCACAGAAATAATAGAATAAAGCCTGCTTTACACCATACGATCCAGCATACGATATCGTATGCGATCGTACCCGCCCCCATCATATGTGCGGCACGTTCAATTTGTTGAACGTGTCGCACAAATGAATAACCCCCCATCACACGTACTGACCCGTCCATACGACCTCAATGTGGGCGGCGAACATGCACTTCCTGGAGTGGGAGGGACGTTCGGCGTCACATCGACGTCACGCGGCAGCCAGCCAATAGAAGCGGAGGGGCGGAGATGAGCGGGACGTAAACATCCCGCCTCCTTCCTTCCGCATTGCCGGCGGGACCCGCAGGACGTAGGTAAGATCTGTTCATCATTCCCGGGGTCTCACACACTGCGATGTGTGCTACCCCGGGTACGATGAACAACCTGACGTTCAATTTTTAGAAATTGAATGACGTGGATGCGATGAACATTTTACCGTTCAATCGCAATCGCACATAGCTGTTACATGCTACAATGTAACTTACAATGCCGGATGTGCATCACTTACGACGTGACCCCGCCGACACATCGTAAGATATATTGTAGCGTGTAAAGCGCCCTTAAACCAGTTGCATTGAATTTCCAGTTGGTTCTGGTATTTTTAATGGTAAGAATGCCATTGTGAACCATATAGAAACAGATGATCACAAATGATGGAAGATAGGTGTAGAAACTTGACACTCAAGATCAAAGTGAATATTGTTTTTTATTGTGAAGAACTTGTAGGACTAGCACAATGACAGATGTTTCGGTCAAAGACCTTCATCTGTGTGCTTGCAGAAGCTCCTCAGAAAGTATAGTAGCGTGGCGAACGGTGTTGCTGGGTATGACATGGTGTCCACCACTCTCATGTCCTTTGACGAAATAGTCTTGTGCTGGTCCTACAGGTTCTTTACAATAAAAAACACTATTCACATTGATCTTGAGTGCCAAGTTTCTACCTCTACTTGAGACGGTTTTGGCCCTACTTGTGCACCACCCCAGAAGTGCCGTGTGTATCATATCAACTCATAAATTATGGAAGGCACCAAAAAAACTAAATATGTATCACAAGGGTCTCAAATCATTTGGCAGATGTGATAGATTTGGGATCTAAGTCTCATAATGCCTTGTGAGACTATGGATAGTAAACGCTTTTGCTTTCTTTTAGTGCAGCAAGGGATAAGGACTCTTTCCTTGCTGGTAGTTCTTTGTTAGTTCATCTCAAGTGCAGCCATTTTGTGATCACTTGCCTTCTCTTTAAATAGTCACATGTTCCATCACCTGATGCCAGTTATAGAAAGCATTCTGAATTGACCACTTTTGAAGGAGTAAGTCTGTGTAAACTGTTGAAGCCATGCTGCCTGCAGCACTGGTGTTTGGCTTCAGCAGTTAAGTTGCTGACCTCTAGCCACTTGCAGCCCTGGTATTTGGCTGCAATAGTTGGTGTAAAAATCTTATGTCTATGTCCCCCTGTCTGCCTTCCTTCCGCTGTGTTTTATTACAGTAGTAGTGATGTTTAATGCACTCACTGGCCATGGCACCATACATAGTGAGTGGAGGAACACTTAGGGACTAGATATGTGACAGTGACGAGGGGAAGGACTCGTGTAGAGATTTTAGGGAAGCTCAGGTGTGAGACACAGATTAGTGTCAGGAGTTGCCCGACCCCTGCTCCCTATTGTCAGGGCCTTCCTCTCCCTTTCCATCTCTGTTGCAACCTCTGTGTTGCATCGTGTTGCATCGTATTATACAGTCTTCACCTTGGAGCTGCAGCTGATACCGCCATTACATGTGCTCATAGGGATTGTGACTCTACCAACCTGAAAGGGTAAGTGTATCTTAACCCTTGCGGGATTTGATTTCTTTACCGGGTAAAACCCTATTGTGCTTCCTTGTCTCCACAGTTTTTTGATTTGCATTGTGCGCCAGACTTTTCCTTTTGAGCGTGACAATATCAGCCTCAAAATATGCTACAGAAAAGCTTTTGTCACACAACGGTGGACGCCGTGAGCTACACCAGCGCTTCTTTCACTCACAAGCTGAGCAGATCGTCTACACTGCACAATGATGAAGGTCTATGTTAGCCTGAAACATCTGTGCTGTATCCGGTCAAGATTACTCAATAAAATACCAGTTTAATCAACTATTTGAGTGCCAAGTATTTGCTCTTTATTCCCCATATACAAACATTACAGCTTATTCTGTAATGACAAGTATGATTTATATCACAAAGTCTGAAACATCTCAGTCCATAGAATCACTGACCAAAATCCAGAGTAGTAATAAAGGCATAAAGATAAATTCCTTTATCTAGCCAGTAGCCACATAATCAGGAATTCTGTCTGGAATTGCTCCGTCCTGAATATTGAATGTATAGGTAGCCCTCAGATCAACAATCCATTCACTAACAATAACTACAATTATGAAGAATCACAGATCCTTCTAACAAGTGAAGATTGAGATGATGAAATGTGTTATTAATGTCACTGAAGCGTCTTGTCAGAAGTGTTTTCCTCGTATCTGGAGTCAGCAGCATGCACCGGCCTTTAAGAGCCTTTAGAAGTCTTATTGGCTATTGGAAGCCTTTGATCTGAGTTTCAAGCCCTGTTTCTAATATCTTCAGATCTCCAAAATTATGTCAAACATAATTAGTTATAGAAAGGACATAAGAACATGAGCAGCATCATATCAGACTACAGTATACCTTGTGCAGTGTAACAGATTTTATGCAGATTCATAAAGATAGCAAATGCTAATCCATAGGCATTACATGGTGTTATATGGAGTTGGTCCCCACTTTGCAGCTATAATATTTTCTGATCTTCCAGAAAGGCTTTCTACTAAGATTTTGAAATGTGTCTGTGGGAATTTTTGCCCACTCACTGAGTGGAATATTTGTGAGGTCAAACACTGATGGTGCAATCTACTCACTAGTTCATTCCAAACTTCTTCAATTGGGTTGAGGTCAGGCCTCTATGCAGGCTAGTCTAATTCTTTCACACTAAACTGACTCAATCTCTGGGATATAGCAATGCTGGGACAGAATATGACCTTCCCCAAAATGTTCGTACAATGTAGGAAGGATACAATTGTGCTAATTGTCATGGAGCATAATGGGGTTATCTGGCACCTAAAATGTATTGTCCAATTATCTATCCTTATATGCATACCACTGTAAATTGTAATTTACTTTATTGCAGAATACCCTACACTTCTCTTTAACTAACTAATTTTTTTTCACTACACATCCTATAATGGATTGTTTGAAAGGTTTATAAAATAGGACATTACAGAAGGCTGGGACTGCACTCACATCTCTGCAGCATCTATTGCCCCTCCAGTTACAGAACATCATCAATGGGCATCACTTCAGTTACTTACTGTTTCTTGTATTTCTACTCCCTTTGAATAGGTTTTTCATCCAAGACAATATAATCTGTGGTAGATGTGAGTGCAGTGCTGAAACTCTGCTTTTATCTAAGTGGGCAGCACTGGTACCTCTGATGACAATTAATTTGAGGGTAGTGCTGGTAGCTGTGGAGTGGTGCTAGAGTCATTCACTTCTTCTGTTTCTATCCCCTTAAAATGTATTCTTTCACAGAAGCTAGAGTGGTAAGATACAAAAAGAGTGCTGGCGCTGCACTTACATCTTCTACAGCCTCTATCATTATGGACAGGACATGTTCAGAGAAGTCGGTGATGCAAGAAACTGTACTAAGTAACTGCAGTGTCCATCCTGGTGACATCCTTTTCCAAGAGGAGCAATAGATGCTGCAGAGAGAGAGTGCAGCCCTAGCCTCCTGTAACGTCACATTTGGGACACCTCTCAAACAAAACCAACACCATAGAAAGTGCAGTGAAAATAAAATACCCATTTAGGTATTAGCTATTTAGGGAGAAGTGTAGGGCATTTTATAATAAAGCTAATTACAAAAGTGGTTAGAGTGTAAGGATAGATATTTAGATATACATTTTAGGTATTGGACCAACTTTTTAAGATTTCACTGGAAACAAACTGTCTAAGTTAGCCCCAGAAAAAATAATTCCTATCACAATCCCTCTCCCCCAACAGATGATGAGCTAGAGAAAAGGATCAGTTGTGTTGAAGTTTTCCGCGTGTTCCGATTATATCCAACAAAAAGCACATAAATGCTCAACTAAAGCAAGTATGAATGTGCATGGGAAAGTCACGAGAAATAGCTGTCTGCTGAATTAGCATATGGCATGTAGATATCTAAGATTCTAAAATATTTGGGTCTGCATATAATGTTCCTTGGGTGCCATACACAAGTCTGGTTCCAGTTTATTAACAATACAGTTCCGTTTGAGAGGGGAATACTCCATTTTCTTAAATTTTCTGTAGCAAAAAGGACTGTATTAATCAGGGCTAGTTTACCCTTTGGATAATCAACTACTTTGTCTAAATTATATTTAAGATACTTAACCAATTTGCCGTGATTGCTTCTGGTGGAAAAAGTAACTTTAAAAGTAGAGAATTGAAGATTTGACCTAGACTGAGGGAAGATTCAACTTCTGTGTCATTTGGGGAATCTTTATTTACCAGGGTGAACCATTAAGATTACACTTGACATCTTTATTTGTCAGTCAAAATCAAATTCAGTGAGTGACTGTGACAAATGAGGAATGAGCAAGTGATGAATGAGCTTGACTAAAAACATTCGAAGACGCTTCAGCTTCTGATTTTCATTTTTTCTTATATTTTTCTCAAATATGTTGAATAAAGCATGGTGTTGACATATTGATCACAAAATCAGGTTGTAACAGTGAAATGTCTAAGGAAGGTTGGATATATCTTTGTACCGTGTTAGCGAGGAAGGCTGGCAACTCATAATGAGGATTCCACTGATGGGCTTTGTAAAAGCCACTTCATTTATCAGGTCTCATTGGAATCCTGGGATCAACCTTTAACCTCTATGGATTCTGGGATTTAGACTTCTCCATAGGTTTTGTTTATCGGGTGACTGCTGGTTAGTGGAGCTATCTGGCAGATAGAATGGACATCAAGCTGGGTTTTATCCAGGAAGTCATAAGACAGGGCCAAAATCATAAGACAGGAACAAGTTCAAGAAATAGATCAGTAACAGGAATCAAACTAGTTAAGCAGAAGATGGATTAACAGAAGTGTGATCCAGAGTAAATAAAACTTGTAACTGAGAGGTATCTGCTGGGAGTTTAAATAGGAAGTGGCTTCTCTCAATTCTTAGAGGTACTTTGTACGTTGTGACATCACTAGCATCGGCTAGCGATGCCGAGCGCGATAGTCCCCACCCCCATCGCACATGCGATATCTTGTGATAGCTGCCGTAGCGGACATTATCGCTACGGCAGCTTCACACGCACTTACCTGCCCTGCGACGTCGCTCTGGCCGGTGACCCGCCTCCTTACTAAGGGGGCGGGTTGTGCGGCGTCACAGCGACGTCACATGGCAGGCAGCCAAGAGCAGCGGAGGGGCGGAGATGAGCGGGACGTAAACATCCCGCCCACCTCCTTCCTTCCACATAGCTGGTGGAGGCAGGTAAGGAGATGTTTCTTGCTCCTGCAGCTTCACACACAGCGATGAGTGCTGCCGCAGGAACGAGGAACAACATTGTATCTCCTATTGGTGCGACATTATGAAAATGACCAACACTACACAGATCACCGATTTTCGACGCTTTTGCGATCGTTTATCGGTGCATCTAGGCTTTACACGTTGCGACGTCGTTACCGGCGACGGATGTGCGTCACTTTCGATTTGACCCCGATGATATCGCAGTAGCGATGTCGCAACGTGCAAAGTACCCCTTATAGATAATCAGCAACCTGCAAAAGACAGACTGTGTGGGCAAAGCCATAAGTCCCAGTCAGATTAATGTAAAACAAGACAGTGTTTTCATCCTCTAACGCCGTCAGGAGTGTAAACATAAATGCTGTACCGGTCATAGGACAGGGTTCAGACAAGGCTCTCACAGTACCCCTGCTTTTAAGAAAGGCCTCTGGACCCACATGATCAGGTTTATCAGGAAATGACAGATGGAATTGATGCAATTAGCCCAAATCCACTTTCTCTACTCTGGCTCAGAAACCTTCCAATGTACCACATACTATAATGACTCTCATCACCTGAGAGTCTAGAATTTCTTTTTATATTTTATACTCCAGGTTTCCTCAGAACAACTATGTAGACATATAATGTGTTTGATAAATAGCTTCTTTAATGTGTGGGAGTTAGGTAGCTTAGACATAGGGCTAAAGTGACACTGTATGCTGAATCTGTCATCCACAACGCAAATAAGAGTCTTCCCTTTGGAGGAGGACTGGTCAGTGATGAGTGTTTTGCCAAGTATTTAAAGGCATCAGATGCGGCTTTAATGAAGCAGATTCATTTTATAATGATTAAATGATTACAGAAAATAGGAAATAGTGTGATACTGTGTACACTTTTGCATAATATTAAACACAAAGGAAAATAACTTACATTACACACTAAGTAGGAAAACAAAACTTCACCAGGAGCAACACATCATCTGCCCAGAAACATCAGCTGTGAGAAGCAAAAACAGCGAAGACAGAGAAACTCGTGGGCTCCACAATGTGGTGTCACGTGCTTCCTCTCTTAATCCACAGGTAAAGCAGGCTTCTGACTTCGCTGTAATCTTTACCAGTCTATATCTCACTTGAAAACAAATTGCTTGTTCCATTTCTCCAATATAGTATCCCTCTTCTGAGTAGCCAACTCTTCAGATGTTAATCTACACCGGTCAAATACGTCACCGAATGAGAGATGCCAAAAGCTCCTGGTTTTGAATGTTTTACCATACTATAAACACGCATATTCTCAGTAAACATTGATAAGAGAACTATATTGTACTGAGTGATACTATAAAAATGTATTTTCTCACTAGAACTAGAACTCCAGGTGTTTGGGAAAATTACAGAAAAGCAAGCTAATATAAGCTAAACTTTTACAGTTTCTTAAAAACAAGCTATTAATATGGATTCCTGATGGCCACTAACATGGTAGCACTACAATGAGAGCCATGAAGGAGTAGGTCATAGATTTTTAAGAGTCTATAAGGAACAGAGAAGTTCAGCAGGATGGGTGTTACGGTTCCTGTTTCTGGGTATCTGCATGTCTCCTTCCCCTTTGCTGTGGCACTGGAGACTATGTTCGGATTTCTTGCTACTGCACATGTGCGAGCACTGGAGACTAAGTCCTATCTTGGAGCCATTGCACATGTGCGAGTGACATCATCACTGACATGAGGTCACATGTCTCTGACACCTTCTAAGCTGATTGGCCGCTGGTCATGTGCTTGTGATGCCTTGCTCGGTGATAGGCCAGCGTGACGTCATTGCTGTCATTCTGGCAGCGGATTGGCTCTTGTGTCCTCCATCTTGGATGAGGCACAAAGTCTATATAAGACCCTGACGCACGCTGCTCGGCGCTCAGTACTCTTGGTTCATGCATGAGAGTCGACGCTCTGTGCATATCCCTCTAGGCATCTCTCTGTCTATGCTAGGTGAGCGCTACCTGCAGGGTAGCGTTCTTGTACCTTACAGCTTCGGCTGCGGTCCGTATCCTTGCATCTTATTGGAGCGGACATAGGCAGGTGCCTGAGGCACATGGTCAGGCTGGGCCTTGTGATTCTACTCGTAGGTGGACGTTGCCACTAGGGTAACGTTCCTTATACTGCGTGTGGCAGTTGTTCGTATCCTCGCACACTAGGGGAGCGAACATAGGTAGGAGCTTTGTGCGGCTTGTGCTGCTGTCCGTCTCTTTTGCACCACTAGTGGAGTGGACCTAGGCAGGTGCCATATCTAGTGGTTCGTGTCCTCGCACACTAGTGGAGCGAACGCAGGTAGGAGCTTTGTCCGTCTCCTGGCACCGCTAGAGGAATGGACCTAGATAGGTGCCATTTCAAACTCACTGCTTTTGTCTCTGTGACCATTAACAGAGACCATACCACACACCCTCCGAGTAAGGGAGGAATTGCTTTATCTCCTAACTATATTCCTCTGTGAGTTTAACAGAGGTATTGCACTCTGCACTTGTGCTACTACTATTTACAGCGGCACACTTATATACTTTTCCTAACTCATTAACATATCCCTTTTACGTTAATGCTAAATACGGTAGTCGCTGTGACTTTAATAGTACACGCCGTGATTGGCTCTAGTGTCACTGAGACGTATCAGTGTCAGTACTGCTTTCGTGGTACAAGATACCCCTTATCCTCTGCCATAGTCTGCAGCAGAGACTTTGCACGGTGGACCCTGACTGTCTGATATCTCTTTGGTTTTTTCAGACAGCCCCATAACAATGGGTATGAGGTGTTTTGGATCAGACACAGATTTCACATATTCTCTGCAATCCCAAACAATAATTTGCTACCAAAATTTTCAAGTTACTGGTCAAAAAGTAACTGTAAAAATTTACAGTTCTCCTCAACATGATTTGGAGAAACAGAGGCCTCAACTATACTCTCAGCTAGAATGGGAATATGTTCAGAGTCCTCGGTTTGAGATGGACAAAAACTTTGGGAGAGAATGCTGGTTTTAAACTTTTAGTAACAGGTTTAATTGTCAACATAAAATCAAACCTGGAGAACGATAAAACACATCTAGGTTCCCTATGATTTAGTCATTGTTTTGTTGGTTGATGCAAGATGGCTATGATATTTGTAATCTGTAATAATAGTAACTGTTTGGGAACTTCTTGGAAGTGGCACTATTCCTTGAAGGTCCACTTGATTGCTAACAATTCACGATTATCAACATTCACATTCATCTCAGCAGTCAGACTAAGTTGACTGAGAGATGGTGTACTTTGTAATAACACCACTCCGACTCCACTCTCTGAGACATGAATATCCACTACATAAGTACCATCTAACTCAAGCTGAAATAAGACAGGAGCTGATGAGAAACACTCCTTTAACTCTGCTAAGGCACAAACTGCCTCAGGTTTTCAGTTAATCACATCGGTCCTTTTCTTACTTTATTCAGTCAATGATTTGGCAATCCTGGAAACATTTTTAATAAATTTACGATAGTAATTAGCAAAACCAAGAAAAAACTGCAAAGCCTTCAGCAATTTGGGCTGTACCCAAATTCTTAATATCTAGTGTCTTAGAAGTGTCCATTTGGAAGTCTTTGTTAGATAAGACATACACTAGAAAATAAATATAGAAATCAAGAATTGTCTCTGAGTCTTTGAAGTATGGTGCATTCATGTTAGATGAGTGACTAAATTAACCAAGATGTCATCTTGATAGACAACTACATATTGACTACTTATATTTCTGTCTATCACATTAACAAAATATTGGTAAACAGCTGGAGCATTACTTAGTCCAAAAAGCATGACAACATACTTAAACATTTAATTTTATTAAATCTTGTCTTCCACTCACTCCATTCCCTGATACAGATGAAATTTTACGCTTCCTTGAGATCAGGCTTGGTGAACCAACAGGTTCCTAAAAATTGATGATGTAGATCTGGAATTAATTAAGTTGTCCCATTGTCAAGGAGAAATTCCATATTTTTCAGGAAATCTCCTTATTAACAGGGAATGTCTACTGTAATCTCTGATTGAAGGTCGCTGAGAGCCGGCGGAGGAATTTATACCTTACAATATGTCTGATATGAATTTCTTCTCAGTGAAGGTGCACAAGTAAGTGCTTTATTTTTTTGCAAGCCTTTTATGGAGCAGTAATGAGTTAATCTCTTAGTAAAATTCCTAAGTATGCCATTGGCTATATTAAAGCATATTTCAGAAAGCCTGTGATGTTTATCCATTTTTATGAATTCCCTCCCTGTCCCTTCCATTGCTCGACAGGCAGTTGTCACGTAGCTCCGGGGTGCCTTATCTTCAATCCACCATAGCTCGAGGGGCACTTGTCTCATGACATCAGCTGCTGACCTTGATGTACACATACTTGCTTTCCTGATACGCAGGCTCTCTCTTCTTACTCATATAAAAAGTAAAATGTGGTTATAGAAAACATATAGAAATATATACAGTTAGGTCCAGAAATATTTGGACAGTGACACAATTTTTGCGAGTTGGGCTCTGCATGCCACCACATTGGATTTGAAATGAAACCTCTACAACAGAATTCAAGTGCAGAGTGTAACGTTTAATTTGAAGGTTTGAACAAAAATATCTGATAGAAATTGTAGGAATTGTACACATTTCTTTACAAACACTCCACATTTTAGGAGGTCAAAAGTAATTGGACAAATAAACCAAACCCAAACAAAATATTTTTATTTTCAATATTTTGTTGGGAATCCTTTGGAGGCAATCACTGCCTTAAGTCTGGAACCCATGGACATCACCAAACGCTGGGTTTACTCCTTCTTAATGCTTTGCCAGGCCTTTACAGCCGCAGCCTTCAGGTCTTGCTTGTTTGTGGGTCTTTCCGTCTTAAGTCTGGATTTGAGCAAGTGAAATGCAGATCTGGTGATTGACTTGGCCATTGCAGAATGTTCCACTTTTTTGCACTCATGAACTCCTGGGTAGCTTTGGCTGTATGCTTGGGGTCATTGTCCATCTGTACTATGAAGCGCCGTCCGATCAACTTTGCGGCATTTGGCTGAATCTGGGCTGAAAGTATATCCCGGTACACTTCAGAATTCATCCGGCTACTCTTGTCTGCTGTTATGTCATCAATAAACACAAGTGACCCAGTGCCATTGAAAGCCATGCATGCCCATGCCATCACGTTGCCTCCACCATGTTTTACAGAGGATGTGGTGTGCCTTGGATCATGTGCCATTCCCTTTCTTCTCCAAACTTTTTTCTTCCCATCATTCTGGTACAGGTTGATCTTGGTCTCATCTGTCCATAGAATACTTTTCCAGAACTGAGCTGATTTCATGAGGTGTTTTTCAGCAAATTTAACTCTGGCCTGTCTATTTTTGGAATTGATGAATGGTTTGCATCTAGATGTGAACCCTTTATTTACTTTCATGGAGTCTTCTCTTTACTGTTGACTTAGAGACAGATACACCTACTTCACTGAGAGTGTTCTGGACTTCAGTTGATGTTTTGAACGGGTTCTTCTTCACCAAAGAAAGTATGGGGCGATCATCCACCACTGTTGTCATCCGTGGACGCCCAGGCCTTTTTGAGTTCCCAAGCTCACCAGTCAATTCCTTTTTTCTCAGCATGTACCCGACTGTTGATTTTGCTACTCCAGGCATGTCTGCTATCTCTCTGATGGATTTTTTCTTTTTTTTCAGCCTCAGGATGTTCTGCTTCACCTCAATTGAGAGTTCCTTAGACCGCATGTTGTCTGGTCACAGCAACAGCTTCCAAATGCAAAACCACACACCTGTAATCAACCCCAGACCTTTTAACTACTTCATTGATTACAGGTTAACGAGGGAGACGCCTTCAGAGTTAATTGCAGCCCTTAGAGTCCCTTGTCCAATTACTTTTGGTCCCTTGAAAAAGAGGAGGCTATGCATTACAGAGCTATGATTCCTAAACCCTTTCTCCGATTTGGATGTGAAAACTCTCATATTTCAGCTGGGAGTGTGCACTTTCAGCCCATATTATATATATAATTGTATTTCTGAACATGTTTTTGTAAACAGCTAAAATAACAAAACTTGTGTCACTGTCCAAATATTTCTGGACCTAACTGTATATATATATGTATATAGTCATAGATCCCATCTTTTTTACCAACAAAAAGAAACCTCAACTTGTGACATGAAAGATCTCAGTGACCATTTTTGCACGCTTTCTATATCATTTTTCAAACACTAATGTTTTGGATCAAATATTGCCCTTGCGGAGGCTGACGTTTGGTGCCAGATCAATGAAACAATCATACACTCTGTAGGTAGATAATTTTTCAGATTCAGACACAGAATAAAACATCAGTAAAATTTCAAAATATTTCAGGCAAACCGATGAGTAAAATTGTTGATACATTCACAGATAAAGACATACCATATTTTTCAGATTATAATTTGGGAAGAAAATAGGGGGTGCATTTTATAATCCGAATCTAGGTTACTGGGAAATGGTGGAGAGGGGTCATAGGAGGCAGGGGCGATGCTGCGGGCTGTGCGCTGTTCTGTGGAAGTTGCTGATGCTGCTTGCAGTGCTGATGCTGATGTTGGCCTGTGCTCACTGTGGAGGGGTGAGGCAGGGGCCATTCTGAAAATGTCAGTGGTGCGCGCTTCAAGTAATGACACCCGGAGTCGGTGCATGAGCAGATTGAGCTCTCAGCTCATGATATCATCTGCGCAAGCACTGCCTCCGATTCATTCCTCTCCCAGCTGCCCACTTAAGGAAAATGGCACCCAAAGGTGGTACGTACGTGTGCAGAATTGTTCTCGACTCGTCACTGAGCTGATAGCTCAATCCGTCACGTGCTCACTCTTGGCACCATTTCTTTGAAGCCCGCACCGCCAAAAATGTCTTTATGTTCTTGCCTCTGTCCCGCAGCGACCATCTGGGACACCCGCCACACCGCTCACAGCATTGCCCTACTCCAGCACCACCACTGCCTCCTGTGACCTTGCTCCACCACAGCTGCTGTTCCACCCACCAAGGTAAGACACCACCGGATTATAAGATGGACCCCATATATTTTTTTAAAGTTGTTTTTCTCTACATTTGGAGAACGTCTTATAATCCAGTGCATCTTATGAAACGAAAAATACGGTACATTTGTTCACACACTCAGTCATCTAATGTTTGATATTACCTCAGTGCAAGTCAATAGTGAGATTATTTTACTATACCAAGGCAAGTCCAATACTGCCGCAGTGGATAGGTTTTCAAAAATAAAAAAGTAGAATAGATTTAGAATTTTAGGTACGAATATGCAAAGACACCTACTTAGTTATATACTTCACCACACACTGGGTGAAAGGTGTGTTATCAATAGCAGTAAATTTTACAGCAAAACATAATTTTGGCAAAAGTGAACAATGGTGTGATATGTTCTTGCCTAAATTCAGATAGGTGCCTATTAAGATGCGTGACCAAGGAAATGTTCGGGTACGCTCGATACTCGGCGGCGTATTGTGGGTGTTGGAGCGCCATGATTGAGTCCCAGCACTGCATGTTTCGAGGCTGTTTTTCCAGCCACTAAACATGCAGGGATTATCAGGATCAGAAACATTTCCTTTGGACACGTTAACATTACATTAGTTATTTAACCATACAAAGCCACTCCATTACCAGGAGATATTCAAACAAGAAAAGATAGCAAGAGTTTTGGCTCAAGAAATTTCACATTTTATTAGAACACATCCAATTCTAAAAGACATTACAAAAAATGGTACAAAAAATACAAAGTAGAAGAAATATCATAAAATTGTCAATATGAGGTGATAACAGGGCAGGTACCCTCAATCATCAGCGGTGCAGGTAAAAAGAAAGGGGTCCCAGACAATTTAATATAATTATCAAATGAGAAAGGAAACAAACTAATAATAAAGATATAACAACCACTTAACCCTTGGGGGAAAAATCTGCTAAGGAAAAAAGATTTTTGGAAGTGTTCATAAATATAAATAAATTAATATGAATGAACTAAGCTGTTACACGCAATCACTCATCTGGAAAATAACCCCCCACCAACACACCGCCTATAATAACCACTCCAACACGAGTTTTGCGGACCATCAGTGGTGCCATGCAGCAAACTACTTGTCAACATTGCTCCTGGAACTACACATTGGGGGTGTAGAGGCCCGCCCCTATGACCTGGTACCCCACCATTGGTCATCAGACGATGACTGGTAGGGGAAGTGCTGCCCATGTGTCATCAGTGACGTTGTGGTTCCGGATAGGAAACTGGTGACGTCACTGATGATGTGGCACTCCGCTATTGGCCCCTAGATGCGCCATTGTGGCAAACCCTGGGTTTGGGGTTGACCCTAGGTGATAAAAGAGCGTGAAGACCGCATGAAGGTGTGCAGTTTTTACATGCATTATCCATATGCACATGCTCATTCATGTATAGAGCCACATTGTGGCTAGAGACATTAATACTGGAAGCAGTAGGTGCCTATCACGCCAAGATTTGTGGCTCGGCCCGCTAGGGTCAGGCGCCGTGCTTCCCCTCCTATCACTCCAGTCCTAGTGTAGCAGCTCAGTGGAGTTAACTGGGCTGCGGCTGCTGTGTCTACTGTCTGGGTGTGCCCCTATGCACACACACAGTGTACCCCAGGACTTCTGTGATGCTAACAGGGAAGTTCCTGGTTTGGGTGTTTGGACCCTGTGGCGTGAACAGGGTTCACAGTTATACTGATCCGAATGACGTTTAACTCGGGTCAGGTTCATATTATTTCCTCCCAGCTCTGTATTATCCGCCTGAGGGGTTGCCAGCAGCTCCTTTACCATCTTGGAGCACGGTGGACCCCGACTGGTGATTGGGATATTCACCACCTTATCCTAATCCGCCAGTCCCCCCCGTAACAGGGCAGTACTTTGTCCCCCATCCAGCATCCACAGAGCACTTTTATGACTGATGGAATGAGACGTGAATACATTTGCACCAGCTCTAATTTTCACCTCTCCTGTAATCTCTTTGTCATCTATATTTTTTGTGCAGAATAGATTACAAACTAATTATTTTATAAAAATTGTAGAAGGTTCTGGATGATATGGCTGTTGCAAACGTCACCACAAAAAGATAAGTATATAAACATAAACAGACAAGCAATGCTTGGACTTTGGACCCTGGACGAAAGTATAGAGTTAAACAGGCTTCCTATATTTTCCAAAGAAAATGCATAATCAGCTGTGGAGAGTACACGGATTATACAGTAGTTGACTCATCTATGGAATCATTAACATGCAAGTCTGTCATTCTTATGTGTCATTTTTACTACGAGGCTGGAAATGGCTTATAATTTGCATACACAAGGAGGATAAGTGGAGTCTATCTAGAAGCAGCACACGATCTATATACGTGCTAAAATACCACGTAATTAATGCATACTTTCCTACAACATTTAGCTGACAACAACTCATTTATTACTTAGTGATGGTATTGTAAAGACAGCCCGGCGTTCTCCTGAGGAATACCGTACACAACATGGATACAAAATTAATAGCTTCCAGTGTAATTAGAATTTGGGTAGGTTTACAAACTTGACACATTTTTTTTTTCTATGAAATAGATACAATTTTATAGAAGGTGCTGAATTCCTGATTAAGCAAGAACATTAGCATCTCAATGGGATCATATAAAACATCCAGTGAAAGCTGCTAACGGAGCAGACTGCCGGGGAGTTGCTGCAATTTGTACTCTTTGAAAGAATAGACATTCACATTACCTGGATTTGTAGATCATAATTCTCAGGTCTTCCTTTCTGGTATCCTTTGAGAAGAATTTTAAGAGTTCTTCTGCACATATTTGAGAGAAATCCTTCAAGGTTTAAAGGGAACCTGTCAGGTCCAATATGCTCCCAGAACCCCGAGCAGTTCTGGGCACATATTGCTAATCTCTGCCTTATCGTCCCTGTATACACTAGCATAGATAAAGGGATCTTTAGAAAAATTATTTCTAAAGATCCTTTATGATATGCTAATGAGTGCAGGGACTAGTCACAAGGGCGTTAGATGGGACAGGAGTGTAATGAAAGTCCCAGATATAGAAAGACAAGGGAAAAAGAATCTGTCACAGAGCACATACACACATAGGTAATAAGATATTCAGGAGGAAAAACAAGAGTTGGAATGAAGCTACAAAACAACAGGGGTAAACTCCACACTTGCACCGAACAAGTGGCACAATTTTCACCAGAGAATCTGGGACACCACACATAACAGATCAACATAGAAACTATAGGTAGCATGGGTAGTAGATATCATCCAGCTTAAATAGAAAGGGAGCAGATGTGATTGGCCTCCGTACCACATGTGACCAAAGAAACCTAACAAGCAGATTAGCAGAGATTAACTCTTGCTAGCCTGCCTATGATTCAGCACACAGCAGGTCGATGCCCAAGTCTGCCTGTGTTGATCCCAGAGACCAGAGAAACCATGGGGTGGAGGATCAAAATCTGAAATTTGAACAAAGCCCGATGCCGCCATGACAGTCAGTGAAGTTTGTGCAAAACTCCATGTGACACTTTGCCACCCTCGGTAGACCTCTGATGTCATGGTGGTAGGTCCGAGTGGCGATGTAGCCATACCGCGTGCGAGCTACAGGCTTTTGAAAGGGGGGTTTAAAAATAATATGAAAAAGGGAGAGAGAAAAATAAAATAAATAAATAGTTTGTGATGCCAGTTGGGATGTTCGGCTTTGGTATGGCCGGGCACTACTAGAGGTCCCCAGGAGTTAGGTGGTGAAGCACAGTGGAAAAGGGTTGTTCGCTTGACCCCCCAATTAGGGCTGGTTCCTGGGGATATTAGGGTAGGGATGGCGCAGCAGAGAATAATTCAGCCAGAGACAGGACAGGGAGCCTATACCTTTAACTGGAGCTCTCTACAACTTTCCAGAACATTCCTCACAGCTGTTACAAAAAAGGTGGGTGATTCTTCCTACCCTAATGAGAGGTTGGCTTCTCTGCTATGTGGTAGTAGTGTTTTCTTCCTGTTGCTACTATTTCGCTACCTGGGAATAAGTATCTTGGTTATCCTGGGATTTCCAAGACAAGAGAACTCTGAAATATTTAATCCCTTCTAGTAAGCAGACAACTTGAATCCTGAAGGAAAACTCACTATTTATTCTAGAAGTTTCCAGACTCAAATGTGTCACTGTGTTCCCAGGCAATTTACTGCTCCTTATAGAAAGGCTAATAGCAGCCTCTCAGTTTGCCACGGACCTTAAAAGTACAGGTGACCTAGGGACTGATATCCTGCCAATGTGTACCAGGTCCTCCAGAGGTTTTATCAGTTACCTCAGGTGAGGACCGTCTCCATATTACACTCCTCACTTCACCTCACATCGACTTCAACTCCCCCTCTAACTGAATTTACCTCAGACCTAAGCTCATCCCCTAGCTCCTTCTAGGGCACACACTCAAGCGTTGGTTTTATCTCAAGAGAAAAGCCCCAGTAAGGGAGTTTAGGCAAATGAATGTTTGTAGTGAATAGAAGAGAAAACCGTAACTCAATAAAGCTAACAATACATATTAATAGACATGTAGTTGGTATCTGAGACAACTAGGCAGAGTGCGCCACAACACCGGCGTTTCAGAAAAAAAACACACTTTAGACTTCCAGTTGTGGATCATAGCTAGAGAAGAGACTAGTCCACCTCTGCCTCGTCAGGTGATTAATCCAACCAAACCATGGGCAACAGGAATTCCAGCCTAGCTGCAATATTTGAGCCAGGTACTCTGTAAAACACTGCAGCATTTGAGAGCCTAAAAGGAATATGCGTGGCCAATCTTTGGTTCATTTTTACCATTTCCAATGTTTCTGAGCACGGGTAAGTCTAAGCTTATGATTTATTCATTGACATCTATGCTCAGTGTATGGATAAAATACCAATAGGGATTTTACGGCCGGTTTCAAACATCCGGCATTTCGCCGCTTTACCGGATCCGTCACACTCCAGTACAGTGCAATACAGTACAATGGCATTGCAGCAAGCTCCGGTCACATGCTCTGGTCAACTGACAGCATGTGACCGGAGCTTGCCGCGATGCCATTATACTGTATTGCACTGTACTGGAGTGTGACGGACCCTGCAAAGTAGCGAAATGCCGGATTTGAGAAACCGGCCTAAGTATAAATGGCAATGTTTATATAATATAATTACCCAGTGTCATGGACTGTGATTTGCTCTTCATCAGAGTAAGACATTTCTACCCTATAAGGCCTCTGCCACACTCACGTGAAATTCACGCACGTGCCGAGAGACACGTATTTTCCCTGCGTGTTGCGTGTGGTAAGTACGTGTCTCTGGTACGTGCGTGACACGTGTGTTCTACGTGTGCTATCCGCGATAGCACACGTAGAACCGGTAATTAACATACTCACCTGGTCCTTCCTGATGTCTGCGGTGCTGTCCATGGTGCTGATCCTCAGTCTCCAGCCCTCCCGTCTCCCCGCTGCTGCTGCTGCCAGGCAGTGAAGTGAATATTCAATGAGAATAATGAGCGGCGGTCGGCAGCAAGAGGCAGCAGCGGCAGAGACAGGAGGGCTGGAGAAGGTGAGTTAATGTTTTGTTTTTTTTTCACTGACATGTGTGTTTTCTCCGGCGCGTGTCACACAGGACCGCATCCACACTACACCCGTGTGGTACGGGTGTGGGCCGTGTGACACCCGTGCTGCGGGAGAAATCACTGACATGTCAGCGCTTTGAAAAACGCACACACGTACAAACGCACACGGACACACGTTCCGTGTGGTTTTATGTGTGTGTGCCTGCTACAATAGGGTAGCATTGGTTAACGTGTCTCCGTGCCGCCGGTACGTGTAAAAAATGACAAACACGTGCCGGCAGCACGGATGTGTGTCGCAGGCCTAACATGGTGAAGGCAGGAGTAAAGGAAAGCTCCAACCAAACATACATATTTTCCATTCTACATCATCATACAGATTGACGGGTTTTACTTTTCAGAGTGAAGCTGAATTTCCAGATTTATAATTAACACTTCATCTTATCTCCATAACACACATCTGAAAATTTCAATCCTGGATTTCACCAGTCAGCATTTCACATACATCTCCAAACTAGCATCTTGCGGCATGAAAAACATCAACGTGTCCGGTGGGAATAGCCAAGGTGAATAGGGAAATTTATAGGAAATCCTCTGCCAAATAAATGACATGATTGTGCAGACAGAGAGATATGACATGAATCAGTGGAAAATACGCGCTGCCATACGAGAGACCTGCAAACTAAGTGCCATGTGCTGCCCTGCTGTGTGATCAAGGATATCCCATGTGATTACTGTACATGCAAGCAGAAATATACACCATATGCTGTCACATGAAGGGCTACGGAAAGGTAATGGAGACTGACATGGATAGTTTTGCTTAGGTATGTAAATTAGTGGCATTCACAGCATATGTAGATCATGTACCTCCAGGCCCTAATTGGGTCTATTATACACTCCACTCATATCCACTCATGTTCTGAATTATCACAGTAACATTTGCACTTTCTGCTTTGCCTTTTACTGTCTAACAGAATGGAGAGAGCTATCCACTAAGGATTAGAATGAAAAGGGAGAAAATATCAATAGAAACATCCCAGTTCTCTATATTACTGCTATGAAATATCATCTGTGCTGTAATTATTTTACACTATATATGCATCGGCTGAATGCAATTTATTAGGCCATAGCATTTATGTACACCATGAAAAAAAAATATATATATTGTGCCCAATTAGTGATTTTCCCTTCCCGCTGTCATGTGACTCATTAGTGTTACAAGGTCTCAGGTGTGAATGGGGAGCAGGGTGTTACATTTGGTGTTATAGCTCACACACCCTCTCATACTGGTCACTGGAAGTTCATCATGGCTCCTCTTGTCAAAGAATTCTCTGAGGATCTGAAAAATGTTCTAGCTTGTAATAAGATTGACAACACCTTGAAATTGAGCTGCAGCACGGTGGCCAAGACCATACAGCAGTTTAACAACACAGCTTCCATTCAGAACAGGCTTCACCATGGTTGACCAAAGAAGTTGAGTGCACGTGCTCAGCGTCATAGTCAAAGATTGTCTTTTCAAATATACGTCATATGTAGAGATGAACGATCCCGCCTGATATCGCGATTGGATTGACAATCCTAGCCGATCCGATACTTGATCCTAGCCGAACCCATTAAATTCAATAGGAGGCAAAAATGATACGTTGTAAAATGGTGTACTGTAGGGGGGGGGGGGGCTGTAAAAGAAAGAAAATAGAAAATGGTTAAAGCAGTAAAAACTTACCGTGTTCCCGCGACTGCAGCACTACTTCCGGGTCTGACAATTACAATTAATGAAAATTCACTGCTTTACCTTTCCACCGATGTCCCTGATTGGCTTCCGTTGGACCATGCCCCCACCCTCTGAAACAGCATCTGTGATTTGTTGGAATCACACACATTGTCTGTGTCTTTATAATGGTGATAAATAAATAAAACAATTGGTGTAGGGTCCCCCTGTATTGATACGAGCAAAGATAAAGCCACAGCTACAGGCTACAGTCCCCAACTGAGCATGTATCTTGGCAGTGTATCAAAATAGAGGAACCATATGTTTTTTTAAAAAAAAAAAAAAAATATTAAAAATCCAGCATGCGGTTCACCTCAATTTTGATACCAAGCCAAGATAAAACCCAACAGCTGGGGGCTGGTAATCTCAGGCTAGGGAGACTCATGGTTATTGGGAACCCCCAAGCCTAAAAATAGCATGCAGCCACCCAGAGTTTGCGCATCCATTACATGTGACAGCTTTACTCTGCTCTTCCCGATTGTCCTGGTGCGATGGCAATCAGAGTAATAAGGGGTTAATGTCAGCCCACAGCTGTCACTAAGCCCTAGATTAGTGATGGGAGGTGTCTATGAGATTCTCCCATTACTAATCTGTAAGTGAAAGTAAATAAACACAAATACCGAAAGAATCGTTTACTTGAAATAAACTGCAAAATGCACCCTCTTTAACCAGTTTATTAACCCTAAAAACACCCAGGTCTGGCGTAAGCCACATGAGGTCACATAATGATTTTAGCTCTGCTACATTACTGAAGGTACAGTGTGCGATCATGGAACATGACCAAATGCTATGATGTTCAGGCAGAGAATGAATGGGCCGCGTGATCAGCGGTGACATCACTCCGGTTATTTGTGGACCTGTCACAGCTGAAAGTTCCCACGGCCCCCCACCTGTGATCACAGGTAACCTGACCTTAGGTGACTTCAATGAACTCTCACTGAGTTCACAGACCTGCATCTCCTGGCAGAAAACTGAGTTTTGTTTGCCAGGAGATGCAGATTTGGTGCTAAACATTTTACACCATAATACTTCATCCAATGTACACCTCCTGGCAAAAAAAACACTTCACTACCGCATTGCGATTTTTTTGCCAGGAGGTGTAGATTGGATGCAGAAATATGGTGAAAAAAATTTCAGCACCAAATCTGTATCTCTTGACAAAATAATGCACAAAAATGGTTTTAACAGATATTTGCTAGTGATCGTAACTATGGATACGTAAGCTACTGCAATGCCCTGCACATGAGGTAGACAACATAGTTAATCAGTAGAACTATACTACATTTCTAATTGGAGGTATTTGCTAATATGATATTTATTATTATTACACCTACTACATATTGGGATTAGATCTTGGAGATGGGAATACCTCTTTAAAGGGAACCTGTCATCTGCTCACCTGTGGGGTGGTACGGTCTGATGGGCATCACTGGTCTTGACCCAGTGTCTCCTCTATCCTTATGATCACTGTCCTTCTTCCTGCTTAATGTGGATGATTTGTCCTTTGTCGTCTACACAGTGTCCACTATTGTTCACCAGCACACGCGCACTTATCTCTACCCTGCTGAGGGCAGAGCAAAATACTGTAATACGCAGGCATAGGGAAAGGTCAAAGACCGCCTACGTATGCACACTACAATACTTTGCTCTGCCCTCAGCAGGACAGAGAGAAGTGTGCATGTGAAGGAGCACAATGGAGGACACTGTGTGGATGACGTAGGATGTGGCAAACACATAAAGCAGAGAAAGAGGATGGTGATCGCAAGGATAGAAGAGAGAGCGGGTCAAGATCAACGATGTCCATTGGACCAAACCGCTCCGCAGGTGATTAGGTTACATGTTCCCCTTAACTAGGTAAGGTCTAAGGATAGGGCTAGTGTATTAAAATAGATGTATAAAAAGGGGGGGGGGAGAGTAAAGAAACTTGTATGAATGTATAACTTTTTATTTTTAATATTTTATGTCAGATTTTAAGAAACTAGAGGATCAAAGTCCAAATTATAATTTGTCAGTATTTTCTTAAAATGATTGGTGAAAGGAACTTAGGCACTGCTAACGGTCCAAGGGTTATGGAGTGGAAAATATCCTGGTGCTGGCAACCTGAAGATTATCTATGTCAATCTATTGAGATTTCTCTCCCAGATATCTGGAATCTCAAGTAATGTAAACTGTTTACAGGCCGAAAGAGTGTATAATGGCCATCCTGAGAACCAGCTATCCTCAGTGTGACTGTCTACCTGCAATCATACGTAGAAAATCGAGATGAAACGCAATTCAGCTGGCTGTGTAAAGGACAGGTGATGAGAGGTGACTTATAGAAGTTTTCCTGCCTCCGCAGTCCCAATGAGACGTATAATGATTGCTGCAGCTATCTGACTTTGCACTGTGGCTGTGATGATGAGACGGGTGATGTGACAAACTGACCTGAGTCACCAAGTGCGAGAACTCTGCGTCTTCTCAACAATCTTACATAGAACTTTTTCTGTATGGAGATTATTGGAACATTCTGCGCAAAGTTTTGTAGAGTGATTCACGTCGTTTTTTGTATTAGTCATAAACTCAAAGATCTCAACTATAAGAACTAATAATTTCAGGAATTATTTTATTGAATTTATAGTCATTAGTCACAAACGCTAAGATTTAGGCATTAACATTTCCGAGCTACTTTTTTTTTAGTCCATTTCTAATAAGAATAATTAATTTTATTTTTACCAGTCTCTTAAGTTAATCTAAACATAATTTTTGGTTTATATTTAAAGCTGATTTCTTAAAGAACAGTTCCACATTGTCATATAAATGTCCCTTGGTTAGTGATCAGCGAACCTGAACTGTAAAGTTCGGCATCTGTACTGAGCAGCAGGGGCTTGGGTCCCAGACTCGGACACAGACTTCTCGGGGAATTCCATGTTACAATTCCGGTTCGGCCAATTGGATAATAAAATAAATAAAATAAAGAAAAGAAGGGTTAAAGCAGGAACATTATACTTAATGAGCCTCCCGCATGGGCTGTAACACCATTCAGGTCCGCTCATCAGTCCTCATACATATTCACTGCTTTCCCTGCCCACTAGTGGCTCTGATTGGCTGCCGATAGACCACATCCCCACCCTCTCTAAGAGTGCCAGAGACTGCACTGTTACTGTTATAGTGTGGGGCCGTGCCCCACACCCCACCAGCGCTTTAACACTGACAGTGCTGGTCGGGGACTGTGGGGCTGACCCTCTCCCCCCAGCCGGCACTGTTATTGTTAAAGTGTGGGGTGGAGCACTGTAGCCCGCAAGCTCTTTAACACTAACACTGCCAGCTAGGGGTCAAGGACTGTGGGGCTGCTCCACACGTCCCTCACCCTGGCAGCCACTGTCACTGTTTTTTAAAGTCCAGCCGGACCCACCACACCCGAACATCTGCAGGGTCGATCATCTCTACCCATTGTACTTGACTATGGAATGTGTGACTATATGTTACCTACTATTCAAAACTCACCCCTTTCAAAGGTCAATCCCCTATCTAATAAATAAAGGGCGCTTTACACGCAGCGACATTGCTAGTGATGTCACTCGTGAAAGCACCCGCCCCCGTCGTTTGTGTGTCACGGGCAAATCGCTGCCTGTGGCGCACAATATCGCTAGTAGCTGTCACACATACTTATCTTCCCAACGACGTCGCTGTGCCTGGCAACAGCCTCTTTTCTAAGGGTCACAGTGACATCACATGGCAAACGTCCAATAGAAGCGGAGGGGCGGAGAGCAGGCGCATGAAAGTCACGCCCTCCTTGTTGCCGGAGGACGCAGGTACGGTGTTGTTCGTCATTCCTGGGGTGTCACACATAGCGATGGGTGCTGCCTCAGGAACGACGAACAACCTGCGTCCAGCAACGATTTTTTGAAAATGAACGACGTGCCAACGATCAACGATTAGGTGAGTATTTTTGATCGTTAACACTCGCTCATAGGTTTCACACGAAACAACGTCACTAATGACGCCGGATATGCGTCACGAATTCCGTGACCCCGACGTCATATCGTTATAGATATCGTTGCGTGTAAAGCCCCCTGAAGACTTCACACTGTGTGACATTGGCTATAATGGCCACAACAGCGCTATTTATTGAATGAACATCATCTAAACATAAAGAACTCAATAATAACTTTCTATTATGAGCACCAGAAAGGAGAGGGGGATTGACAGTTCCAACTATTTCGTAAACCACAACCAGGTATCATCAACACACTGCCCCTAGCCACGCCACACTGGCTCGGGGGCACCAGCTGAATGTTGCCCATACCCAAGTGTCCCCCTGAGACCTTGCCCAATAGGGACCCACTTACAAACCTTTTCTGCTCTGTGACCACTGTGATGCATTAAGTCAGAAAAACTGCTTTGTACATCCTAAAAAATAAAACAAAACAGTTGGGTGGGTGGGTTTGTGGGATGTCTGGTCCAACGTGCCAATGCTGAGTGGATGTCCCTGTGACGACTTCACCTATTACACCCCCCCAAGTGGGCCATCCTACCCACCAATCAGGTAAGCCCAAAACTCCTTTCCCCCCATATCCCTCCCCTAAAATTCCTGCTTTAACCTGGACTTCTCCTAATTAACCCCTTGCTACCCAAAATTCTGGCCTAGCATCTACCCTAAGTCATGAAACCCTTCCTTGAACCCCATTAGGGTGTATTGGCAGAAATGGAAATTAGCCATGTTTTACTAATCACATTCAATGACTTTGGTCAAAAAGTATGATACCATCCAATCAATTTTTATAACATAATTAGAGTATGGTTAAAGGCTGAAGACATTAGCTCACTATACCACTGAGTACTTTTCTACTCCTCGTTGTGATACTATTTGTGGCGCCCAAATTTTATATATACAGCCGGATCTTAGAAATAAAGACAACAGGAAAAATGTTTCTATACACCGTGTGCAGAATTATTAGGTAAATGAGTATTTTGATCATATGATACTTTTTATTCATGTTGTCCTACTCCAAGCTGTGTAGGCTTGAGAGCCAACATCCATAGTCTGTGCCCATTGCATGGGAGTCCTGCTAATTGCCTTCTGTTTTCCAGAATCCTGGGTACCTCTTCTCATTTGGAGTCCTACCATGATGTCATCGTAGCAAAATTACATTATAGCAGGTCTATAATTTAAAAGAGGATACCGGCAGGGGGAAGGAGATTTGCAGAGCTCCCAAACTAAGGCTACGGATTGTTGATGGAATAAGTCCATTCAAACCATTTTTATGAATTACTGCGGTTTTTGAATTTTTAAGACGTTTTTCTGATACATGCTACTTTAGTTTGGTGTCCATGCATATGGCCATATTAAGGATCCAAGATTAAGGGTATGTGTGAATCATAAATACTCTATGCACAGTGGTAGCAGTTTCTAGTAGCATATCTCACATGCTGCAGATAAACCTTGACACGATTCGCCAAGGATTAACTTGTAAAACTATGCTGCAGATTTTTATTGTAATTTTCATTCTTTACAATTTAGTGCAGGTTTTGCTCCAGTCCATTATGTTCCATGTGAATGTACCCCAAGGTAATCTATCATAGATCCCATATTCTTCCTTAAGTTGCGCTCACATGAGCGTATAAAACAGGTGAAGGATATCCGTTTTATCAGCTAGCCCTCTAAACAATGTTATACTATGGAGCAGTGCCGATTAGAATATTTATTTGGCATGAGAACACAATCACAGCCTGCTGTGTATTAGATGACATGCGTGGACATGCGTGGAAATCATCGCACTGCACTCTGTTGTCATCTGAGTGCAGCCTCTTTTCCATAGATTTATAAAATGGAGAAGATGGAGAAATTCTGTTCACCTACCGACAGTGTGTTCTGATTCTGACAGGGCACGCTGAGTGTCATTAGCACAATTGGTCCGATTCTCTACTATATGAGTATAGCTTGAATATGGCATGTTGCATTGTCTAAACAGGAGAATTAGGCTCAGAAGAGTGGTTCATGTGGTTACATGCGGATTGTCTACAGTTCTGTACAGTGGATTCATTAGGAACTTCAGTGCTACTTTATAGATGCTGGCCTCGATACATCATGTGCATTTTTTATGTCTCTTGTGATATTAGTTGCTGATTTTTTTTGAGTTTTTGCTCCAAAGTTTTCAAAATACTGTCCATTAGTCATGAATTTTGTGCAAGGAAAAATGTTTTTTTTTCTGTCTTGAAAAGTTTTTTGCAACTTTTCAGAGCAAAAAGTTGTATTTCTTGAAAAATTCTGTAAAAAAATACTATCTTATTTAAAACCATACCAGAGAAGGATGGAGTGGAGTTGCTTCAAATTTTGAGACTTTTTTAAAGAGTCAGCCAAAAACATCTAAACCCACAAAACAGAAAAAAAACATATAACACATATCAAATAGATTTAAAAAAAGCAAAAATAGAATAATAAATTGGATGCAAACAAAAAAAGAGCAAACACATAAATCTAGACAAAAAAATAAAAGCAAGGATAAGTTGAATCGGGGCCAATGTGTTTTGGAAATATTCTAGAAAATCTACCTATGGTATTTTTACCACAACAGTGAAAAACATGGACGATTTTTACTGACGTATAAAAATGCATATGTCCCTCCGTGTGCCATGATTCACGGCACACATGGGTTGTCCATGTAATCCATGATACCTGCTCTGTTATTCGTGATTGCACATGGACGTATACTCACCTGTCCCAGCTCCTGCTGTCCGTGGTTCTGAACTCTTCGGCTCTGCTGTGTTTCTGCCCCCGCTGCAGCTACTTCTGGGTGGGCTGTCACTGCATGCATGAATATGCATGCCAGTAAATAGCCAACTCTGAAACAGCATCATGCAGAGGCCGGTGACAAGCAGCGCTGGAGAAAGTGAGTTAAAAATGCTTTTATTTTCAATGTCCATGTTTTTCTGGTACGTGTTTCACGGATCACACCATTGTGTGATCCATGGGACATCAGTGATGCCAGATAAAATGGACTTGTCTCCGTGCAGCATAACGGACACGCGTGTACGCCACACGGAGACACAGTCAGTGAAATATCACTGATATGTGCGCAGACCCATTGATTATAATGGGTCTGCGGATGTCCATGATTCTGGTACGTATAAAAACTAGCACATACATACCAGAATCACTGACATCTGAAAAACAGGCCTAATAATGTGTTTCCACTGCATCCGAAATGCTGCGATGTACAGTAGAAGCACAGTGGATGGAACTTAAAGAAATCTCATGCCCAATATGCTTATTTACTTTGCAGCATAAACTGGAATGCCGTGTGGCTTTCCATGCTGCAGCAGGTCAATTTATACTGCAGAGATGTGTGTTCTCCGCAGAAAGAACACAGTCAAAGTCCACAATCCTTGAACCCTGATCGTGGGCACGGGCAGCTGTGGTCTCCTGCGGAGAGAACTCGCGGCCCGCAGCATGTAAAGATCGTGATCACCAACCCTTAGGGGTACTTTGCACACTACGACATAGCAGCTGCGATGTCGGTGGGGTCAAATCGAAAGTGACGCACATCCGGCGTCAGTGTCGACATCATAGTATGTGAATCCTTTTTACTACGATTAACGAGCGCAAAAGTGTCAAAATTGTATGAACGGTGTAGTGTTGGGCATTTCCATAATGTCGCTGCAGCAACAAGTACGATGTTGTTCCTCATTCCTGCGGCAGCACACATCGCAGTGTATGAAGCCGCAGGAGCGAGGAACATCTCCTTACCTGCGTCCCGGCTGCAATGAGGAAGGAAGGAGGTGGGCAGGATGTTCACGTCCCGCTCATCTCCACCCCTCCGCTTCTATTGGCCGCCTGCCGTGTGACGTCGCTGTGACGCCACATGACCCACCCCCTTAGGAAGGAGGCGGTTCGCCGGCCAGAGTGACGTCGCAGGGCAGGTAAGTGCATGTGAAGCTGCTGTAGCGATAATGTTTTCTACGGCAGCTATCACAAGATATCGAATGTGCGACGGGGGTGGGGACTATCGCTCTCGGCATCGCTACAATCGGCTTGCGATGTCGTAGTGTGCAAAGGGCCCCTTAATATCTGATTGATATGCAATCAGACGAAGTGAGCTCTAGGAAACTGAAAACATACTGAGCAGCAGTAGAGCTCCATGCATTTCTATGGGTGGACTAATACATACAAGCTGGCCTGACACAATGAGGCATACCAGAAGAGCACAGGAAGTATCCCCACTGGCCGGTTTCTTCACCGTCCTCTACATATTAAAGTGACCAGAATGACTTGTCTCCGCTCTCGCGCATGCGCCGTGCTGACTTGACGGCTTCTCAGCCCGCTGTGTCGCAGTGAGCAACTGCGCATGCGTTAATCCATGGGATCACACAGAGTGAAACAGTGCAGGGCGGGCTATTTAAATAGACATGCTTCTGTGAAGAGCCCATGCCTTTCTCCCTCCCTGATGAAGCTGCTAACAGGACGCGCAGACTCCCGGACAGCGAAACACGTGTCGGTGGGTTGGGGGTAACTTTCTATCCTGGATTCTGGCTATTTGAGCCTTTGGTACTGACAACTGCACTTCTGCACTTTATTGGTGGGTACCTGCACTAAATGGTGGCGACAATGCCCCGTGTTTTGGGTCACTTATGCATTTGATATTTTAAATCATAAATTGGCAGTTTATTGTATACCTATTTGAGATATATTCGAGCCATGTGCACTGGTCACTTTAATATAATATATTTGCCTGCATCCCTTATAATATCAATGTCATTTATATTTACCCATGATAAGATTGTATCATCTGTTTCATCCAATTTAATTACATTTAAGTGCGATATGTGAATTATATGCTCACACCCAGTTTTTCCTTTTGTATGTTTTTAAACACCCCTTTCTATATATGTGTATCCACCTGAACCCCTTTTTCCTCCCCCTTTTTTGAAAATAAAAATATTTGCACAACATACTTCTATTTCCTCCGGTTTTTACATACATCTATCACTTATAATCATATTGATTTATTACGGTTTTCCAAAATGGCCGTCAAAAGTACTCTGTCCATGATTATTGGGTGAGCCTTCCAGAAAAAATAAGGTCAAGTTGGCAACCCTGCACAGGGGTCCTTATAGCTATAATAAAACACAGGCCAGGCATTGCCCCAGAACGTGCGGGGGCCCAACGTCTACATTGTGCGTCATTAATAGACGCGGCTTATTCCAATGAACATCTGTATCTAATGCTTGGCCATATTGTTACTGACAATTTTCCGCTGATTGTTATAAATATACTCCTCAATTTAGAAAACACCTTATCTTGGGATTTGTACTAAATGTTTCCTATAATCTGGGATAAAGATAATTACACGGCTGGCACTTTTCATCACTGGCAGCAAATCAAGTGATGGTTGTGTCAGGTTAGATTGCAGTAGTCATGGTGATATGATCTTTGATTACTTCGTGAAACAAATGTATATAATGTATGTAAGTGTATATTAGATGTAACTAATCATGTGTTGCATACTCTGCATGATGCATCCATATAGGATCCAACTGTGATATATAATCTACTGTGATATATAAATCTGCATGGAAATTAATAAGACATTCAGCTGCAGACTGCCTAATATTTCCGTTTCTACTGAAGTCATTTTGAAGCACCTGTACATACTGTAGAACATTGCACTGTGTTTTTCCTCTGTAATTCCTCCTGGAAATGTATAGGTATATTGATATCTCATTTTACCATTCCCCTTGGGTCTATCCATCTACATTCTGGTTCTGTCACCACTGGTCCGACACTTCCAGACTGTAGTGGACACACTCCCAATTAGGAAAACCCAGTTGTCAATGTTTTCATACATTTTTAAGAGGAATAAAAGGGGAACACCATAATATAGTGTGTAAATAAACAAAGGTCCAGAATTAGTATTTCAAAGGGAGTGGAAGGATGGAAGTATTTACTAATGCAGACATGTCTGTAGAGGTGACAGATCCTCTTTAATCTGAAATCCCTCGACTTTGGCTTCAACTGAAAGAGATGGATTATGATTTTGTTTTCATGACTTGGTTTGAGGAACAGGTTATTGTCTTCCCTGTTCAAATGCTGATGGTTCTTACTGTCTTTGTTCTCCTTTCTTGGTTCGCTCCTCTCCAGGTGTTTCTCATTTTCCCATTTGGTCTGCCCTATCACATTTTGGGTTGATTTATACAGTATATGCTCACTGTTCACTGCACTTTCTTGCTGGCTATTCGTCTAGGTGTAATTGTTTCTGCGAATTCCAGCCCTTCAGTTTAGGGGTTTATCCTTGGGTAAACACCAGCTTAATTCTTGATGTGAGTCAGTTTGTTTTCCTTTCCTACACCTACTCCTTTTACCTTATATGAACATATTGTAGTCTTCCTGATCACCATCCTTTCCCCTCCCCTCCGGTCCTTCAAAAGGTACAAGAAGCCTTTTGATTGCCTTTTAGGTAGTCAGGTCTGAGGGGGTGTTGTTAGCTAGGGTATTTCTAGTCTGTACAGGGACCATTTGGGTGTGGGCATGTTGTCTTCCTGTAGTAGGTCTTCTCCTTTCTTCATAATCCATGTGAGAGTGTTTATGTTCATAACAGTTGTCCTAAAACAGAGATAGATCATAGAGGCAGCTCTGTGGTCCTCAGACCAGACCACTAGTTCTAGTTTCTTCCATCACTTTTACGTTGGTGAGGACTCTATAATAAAAACCTTCTTTTCTAAGTACACATAATAGCCATACTTGACCACAGTCCAAAATAAAAGGGAAAGGACTCCCAGGCTCCCAAAAGCACAGGTAAAAATCCTGGGTAATGCCAAAGCCTTCCATAGCCTTCTTCTTGAAGACCTGGCATCCAAACACTCCTGGGCAGTGGGCATGGATGGAGAGAGGCTTAAAGGGAACCTGTCACTAGGTTTTGGCTTTCTAAACTAAAACTAACACCTTAAGCAGCACCTGTGCTGCATTCTATAAAGGTGCACATTGCCCCCTGACCATCCCTTTATAAAATCTCCCGCCATGTATGTAAATTTTCTGGTATGGTCCGTTGCGCATCCTAAACAGTGCCTCTTCATCCACATTGCCGGGCAAAACATTGCGCCTGTGCAGACAACTTGATGGTTTGTGCAGGTGCACCTGTTTTCAGCTCTGCCCGCAATAGGGCAGAGCGAAGTGCACCTGCGCAAGCCAGGAAAATGTCTGCATAGGAGCGAGATTTTGCTCGCCTATGAGGATAACGCCTGAGCCATCATCAATGTCAATCAACACAAGAGGACGTTCAAAGGAGAAACAGGAGGTGCAGATTAGGACGCGGACCGGACAATTTACATACATGACTGGAGATTTTATAAAGGTATTTTCGGGGTCTACAGGGGGTCAGAGGGTAACGTGCACCTTTATGGAATTGAGCACAGGTGCTGCTAGTTTTAGCTTAGAAGGCCAAAATCTGGTGACAGGTTCCTTTTAAAAAAAGGTGGTGCCAAAGTTAGAAACCTCCTACATGAGCATTACAAAACATGTTACAAGTATGCTGATGACATTGTAATGACTTACATATCATGCGTTATCTTAGGCACAAGATTTCCCCTTAGAGTAATTCAGCCTTTACATATACCATGTAAATCTCTGTCTTAATAAAATTGGATACAAAATTCAATTTTGGAATATGTTTTTTTTAAATATGAAATAAATATGATTATTTACAAGTTTGTAACTATTTACTGCAGAAAAGAGAAACCAATATCAATTGTTCTCGGAGAACCAGGTATATAGGATTTAATTAGAATGGCAAATATGCATTTACTGCATAGACCTGAATAGGAATGATGAGAGTCAGATACTGGAACGTCCCTCCAGCTCTATAGTTCCCGATCTGTATGCATGCATCTATCACTTAATTGCTGCTCACTTTGGTATCCATTCTGTTTATGACAGAGAAAACTAATGGTCAGGGTTTCCTTTTCAGACAAGTACAGTGAATAATAGCCAGGTGATGGTGGGAGAATTATCTGAACAGCAACGTATAAGGAAATAATCAATTTTATGAATGGCTTTCAGTACCGTGAGCGTAAACAGTGGAACACGGATGCCTAATAGAGTATTTTTTCTTCCCGAGGAAAACAACCTCCATTAAAAGATAAACCCCCTGATGCTTGAAGGATCTGGTGTGATATAGTAGACTTGCTAACCCATGGGCCAAACAGCAGTGACTGCGCCATTTAGTCACTTCCTTCCAGTAATAGACAGCAGCGGTGATTTATAACTGTGTTGGGTGCATTATCTGAGCCTAGCTTTAAGGTAAGAGTGGCTCGAGCTGCAATCCTATGCCGGATTACTGTAAATGCCGGGATGTGTTTGACTAAAGCGAGGAATTCATATTTCATTGTTAGTGGCACAGATGTTGTGCGGAATAACACTGTCATATCCTCGGCCGGGCTTTCACACTAGCTGTCAGGATTTGCCCGGATGACATAGTGAGTCCACTCAATGAATGACAATATTATGTTTACGGTGATGATAGGTGTAATGGGGAAATACAAAGCCAGAATTAGAGCACTTAATACTGGTGAATTGAGGCCATCACTAGTTATTGCTTTGCTTAAGCATTGAATGGTATGTGGTTAATACAAGGATGACTGAAATATGACATAAAACATGCGGAGCCCCATAGCAATAGCATCTCCCCTAGGTAAATCCATTTCCTCCAAGAAAAGGATTGAAGAAAAATGAATCAAGGCCGTAATATCCTTCCTTTTAACGTCGCTGATGGACTGTATTGTATTTCATGGCATTGCCTGCTCGATCGGCTTATAGACTGTCATTTGCAGCCAACTGTTTTACAATAGCTCTCATTGTGACTTGTATATTAAAGTAAAATGGGGGAATATAGACATCACAGTATGGGAGAGCTAGCAAGGAGTCAATTTCCGTTCATTCGATTTTTCAGCGGGGTTTTTTCTTCTGCATACACAGCAAACATTGCGTTAGCATCTTAATTTTATGTAGTTGTATGGACTCCTATAAAATTATGACACTGATACTGCACATTTACTGAGCAGTGTTGTGCTCATAAGGTCTTTATTTTAATTTTTTTACGAAAAAAGTCTAGTAATTTTATATATATATATATATATATATATATATATATATATGTACAGTGCCTACAAGTAGTATTCAACCCCCTGCAGATTTAGCAGGTTTGATAAGATGCAAATAAGTTAGAGCCTGCAAACATCAAACAAGAGCAGGATTTATTAACAGATGCATAAATCTTACAAACCAACAAGTTATGTTGCTCAGTTAAATTTTAATAAATTTTCAACATAAAAGTGTGGGTCAATTATTATTCAACCCCTACGTTTAATATTTTGTGGAATAACCCTTGTTTGCAATTACAGCTAATAATCGTCTTTTATAAGACCTGATCAGGCTGGCACAGGTCTCTGGAGTTATCTTGGCCCACTCCTCCATGCAGATCTTCTCCAAGTTATCTAGGTTCTTTGGGTGTCTCATGTGGACTTTAATATTGAGCTCCTTCCACAAGTTTTCAATTGGGTTAAGGTCAGGAGACTGACTAGGCCACTGCAACACCTTGATTTTTTCCCTCTTGAACCAGGCCTTGGTTTTCTTAGCTGTGTGCTTTGGCTCGTTGTCTTGTTGGAAGATGAAATGACGACCCATCTTAAGATCCTTCATGGAGGAGCGGAGGTTCTTGGCCAAAATCTCCAGGTAGGCCGTGCTATCCATCTTCCCATGGATGAGGACCAGATGGCCAGGCCCCTTGGCTGAGAAACAGCCCCACAGCATGATGCTGCCACCACCATGCTTGACTGTAGGGATGGTATTCTTGGGGTCGTATGTAGTGCCATCCAATCTCCAAATGTCACGTGTGTGGTTGGCACCAAAGATCTCGATCTTGGTCTCATCAGACCAGAGAACCTTGAACCAGTCTGTCTCAGAGTCCTCCAAGTGATCATGAGCAAACTGTAGACGAGCCTTGACATGACGCTTTGAAAGTAAAGGTACCTTACGGGCTCGTCTGGAATGGAGACCATTGCGGTGGAGTATGTTACTTATGGTATTGACTGAAACCAATGTCCCCACTGCCATCAGATCTTCCCGGAGCTCCTTCCTTGTTGTCCTTGGGTTAGCCTTGACTCTTCGGACAAGCCTGGCCTCGGTACGGGTGGAAACTTTCAAAGGCTGTCCAGGCCGTGGAAGGCTAACAGTAGTTCCATAAGCCTTCCACTTCCGGATGATGCTCCCAACAGTGGAGACAGGTAGGCCCAACTCCTTGGAAAGGGTTTTGTACCCCTTGCCAGCCTTGTGACCCTCCACGATCTTGTCTCCGATGGCCTTGGAATTCTCCTTTGTCTTTCCCATGTTGACCAAGTATGAGTGCTGTTCACAAGTTTGGGTAGGGTCTTAATTAGTCAGAAAAGGCTGGAAAAAGAGATAATTAATCCAAACATGTGAAGCTCATTGTTCTTTGTGCCTGAAATACTTCTTAATACTTTAGGGGAACCAAATAGAATTCTGGTGGATTGAGGGGTTGAATAATAAATGACCCTCTGAATAAAGTTTTCACAATTTAAAAAAAAAATAAAAAAAGAAATAACATTCTTTTTTGCTGCAGTGCATTTCACACTTCCAGGCTGATCTACAGTCCAAATGTCACAATGCCAAGTTAATTCCGAATGTGTAAACCTGCTAAATCTGCAGGGGGTTGAATACTACTTGTAGGCACTGTATATACTCTATAAATATATATATATATATATATATATATATATATACACATATATAAATATATATACATATATAAATATATATATATATAGATATATATATATATATATATATATATATATATATATATATATATATATATATATATAGATATATATATATATATATAGATATATATACATATATATATTTATTTTATATATATATATATATATATATATATATATATATATATATATACAGTTAGGTCCAGAAATATTTGGACAGTGACACAAGTTTTGTTATTTTAGCTGTTTACAAAAACATGTTCAGAAATACAATTATATATATAATATGGGCTGAAAGTGCACACTCCCAGCTGCAATATGAGAGTTTTCACATCCAAATCGGAGAAAGGGTTTAGGAATCATAGCTCTGTAATGCATAGCCTCCTCTTTTTCAAGGGACCAAAAGTAATTGGACAAGGGACTCTAAGGGCTGCAATTAACTCTGAAGGCGTCTCCCTCGTTAACCTGTAATCAATGAAGTAGTTAAAAGGTCTGGGGTTGATTACAGGTGTGTGGTTTTGCATTTGGAAGCTGTTGCTGTGACCAGACAACATGCGGTCTAAGGAACTCTCAATTGAGGTGAAGCAGAACATCCTGAGGCTGAAAAAAAAGAAAAAATCCATCAGAGAGATAGCAGACATGCTTGGAGTAGCAAAATCAACAGTCGGGTACATTGTGAGAAAAAAGGAATTGACTGGTGAGCTTGGGAACTCAAAAAGGCCTGGGCGTCCACGGATGACAACAGTGGTGGATGATCGCCGCATACTTTCTTTGGTGAAGAAGAACCCGTTCACAACATCAACTGAAGTCCAGAACACTCTCAGTGAAGTAGGTGTATCTGTCTCTAAGTCAACAGTAAAGAGAAGACTCCATGAAAGTAAATACAAAGGGTTCACATCTAGATACAAACCATTCATCAATTCTAAAAATAGACAGGCCAGAGTTAAATTTGCTGAAAAACACCTCATGAAGCCAGCTCAGTTCTGGAAAAGTATTCTATGGACAGATGAGACAAAGATCAACCTGTACCAGAATGATGGGAAGAAAAAAGTTTGGAGAAGAAAGGGAACAGCACATGATCCAAGGCACACCACATCCTCTGTAAAACATGGTGGAGGCAACGTGATGGCATGGGCATGCATGGCTTTCAATGGCACTGGATCACTTGTGTTTATTGATGACATAACAGCAGACAAGAGTAGCCGGATGAAGTCTGAAGTGTACCGGGATATGCTTTCAGCCCAGATTCAGCCAAATGCCGCAAAGTTGATCGGACGGCACTTCATAGTACAGATGGACAATGACCCCAAGCATACAGCCAAAGCTACCCAGGAGTTCATGAGTGCAAAAAAGTGGAACATTCTGCAATGGCCAAGTCAATCACCAGATCTTAACCCAATTGAGCATGCATTTCACTTCCTCTAATCCAGACTTAAGACGGAAAGACCCACAAACAAGCAAGACCTGAAGGCTGCGGCTGTAAAGGCCTGGCAAAGCATTAAGAAGGAGGAAACCCAGCGTTTGGTGATGTCCATGGGTTCCAGACTTAAGGCAGTGATTGCCTCCAAAGGATTCGCAACAAAATATTGAAAATAAAAATTTTTTTTTGGGTTTGGTTTATTTGTCCAATTACTTTTGACCTCCTAAAATGTGGAGTGTTTGTAAAGAAATGTGTACAATTCCTACAATTTCTATCAGATATTTTTGTTCAAACCTTCAAATTAAACGTTACAATCTGCACTTGAATTCTGTTGTAGAGGTTTCATTTCAAATCCAATGTGGTGGCATGCAGAGCCCAACTCGCGAAAATTGTGTCACTGTCCAAATATTTCTGGACCTAACTGTATATATTTGTATATATATATACAGTTAGGTCCAGAAATATTTGGACAGTGACACAAGTTTTGTTATTTTAGCTGTTTACAAAAACATGTTCAGAAATACAATTATATATATATAATATGGGCTGAAAGTGCACACTCCCAGCTGCAATATGAGAGTTTTCACATCCAAATCGGAGAAAGGGTTTAGGAATCATAGCTCTGTAATGCATAGCCTCCTCTTTTTCAAGGGACCAAAAGTAATTGGACAAGGGACTCTAAGGGCTGCAATTAACTCTGAAGGCGTCTCCCTCGTTAACCTGTAATCAATGAAGTAGTTAAAAGGTCTGGGGTTGATTACAGGTGTGTGGTTTTGCATTTGGAAGCTGTTGCTGTGACCAGACAACATGCGGTCTAAGGAACTCTCAATTGAGGTGAAGCAGAACATCCTGAGGCTGAAAAAAAAGAAAAAATCCATCAGAGAGATAGCAGACATGCTTGGAGTAGCAAAATCAACAGTCGGGTACATTCTGAGAAAAAAGGAATTGACTGGTGAGCTTGGGAACTCAAAAAGGCCTGGGCGTCCACGGATGACAACAGTGGTGGATGATCGCCGCATACTTTCTTTGGTGAAGAAGAACCCGTTCACAACATCAACTGAAGTCCAGAACACTCTCAGTGAAGTAGGTGTATCTGTCTCTAAGTCAACAGTAAAGAGAAGACTCCATGAAAGTAAATACAAAGGGTTCACATCTAGATGCAAACCATTCATCAATTCCAAAAATAGACAGGCCAGAGTTAAATTTGCTGAAAAACACCTCATGAAGCCAGCTCAGTTCTGGAAAAGTATTCTATGGACAGATGAGACAAAGATCAACCTGTACCAGAATGATGGGAAGAAAAAAGTTTGGAGAAGAAAGGGAACGGCACATGATCCAAGGCACACCACATCCTCTGTAAAACATGGTGGAGGCAACGTGATGGCATGGGCATGCATGGCTTTCAATGGCACTGGGTCACTTGTGTTTATTGATGACATAACAGCAGACAAGAGTAGCCGGATGAATTCTGAAGTGTACCGGGATATACTTTCAGCCCAGATTCAGCCAAATGCCGCAAAGTTGATTGGACATAGTACAGATGGACAATTACCCCAAGCATACAGCCAAAGCTACCCAGGAGTTCATGAGTGCAAAAAAGTGGAACATTCTGCAATAGCCAAGTCAATCACTTGATCTTAACCCAATTGAGCATGCATTTCACTTGCTCAAATCCAGACTTAAGACGGAAAGACCCACAAACAAGCAAGACCTGAAGGCTGCGGCTGTAAAGGCCTGGCAAAGCATTAAGAAGGAGGAAACCCAGCGTTTGGTGATGTCCATGGGTTCCAGACTTAAGGCAGTGATTGCCTCCAAAGGATTCGCAACAAAATATTGAAAATAAAAATATTTTGTTTGGGTTTGGTTTATTTGTCCAATTACTTTTGACCTCCTAAAATGTGGAGTGTTTGTAAAGAAATGTGTACAATTCCTACAATTTCTATCAGATATTTTTGTTGAAACCTTCAAATTAAACGTTACAATCTGCACTTGAATTCTGTTGTAGAAGTTTCATTTCAAATCCAATGTGGTGGCATGCAGAGCCCAACTCGCGAAAATTGTGTCACTGTCCAAATATTTCTGGACCTAACTGTATATATAGTATATATATATATATATAGGGGAATTATTCCCTATGAAAGATAGTACTAGCATTGTACCTGACAAAGAAAAATACTTTTGATTTCCATGCAAATGACGGGGTTTGGTGCACCCGCGGCATGGTCAAGAGTTTGGTGGCCATTACTCCCCTTTGTTTTACATCGTGGGTGCCTTCTCCTGCTTCTGACAGTGTTTGCTTCCCAGAGTGAATACTGCATGCATGCGCATGTACACTGCCTGAGCCTGAACACTTACACACAGTGTCAGTGAAGGCAGGCACACAGCAGGTATGTTTTCCTTGGCTTCTCTCTGTGGATGCTGCTCACCACACTAAGACACCCAAAGTTATAGCAAGAGGAGTATATAGTACAGAGTGGAGCCAAGAGGAAGAATGCACCCACCCATACTGTGTAAGTGCCGCTGGGCTCAGACAGTGTCAGTGTGCATGCATACATAGACTGAGTTTATACAGTGATAACGCAGAACAATCAGAAGTGAAGAAAAGCCATCAACTTGCAAAATAAGCGGGTGTTTTAGGGTATGACCGCACTTTGCGTTTCAGCTGCTTTTTAGGTCCGTTTTGAACTGCAGCGGTTTCATGCCAAAAGGCATGTGTTTTGCTTTTCCATAATTGTCTATGGAAAATGTAGATTTCTAGACCGCACTTTGCGTTTTAAATCTCTGCGTTTAATTTGCATATTTTGTGGCAAAAACCGTGCGTTCAAAGAAGCAGCATGTCAATTGTTTTTGCCATTTCTGCAGCATTTTGCTAACATTGAAGTCAATGAGAAGTATCAAAAAGCAAAAAATATCAAAATTCCTACGTTTTACCAGCTTTTTAGCTGCAGAAAGAGTGCGTTTTTGACATAAAAAATGCATGCTTTTCAGACATTAAAATAATGGAATAATATGTTTCTTTACACACACACACATAGTCCGACAATTAAATTTTTCTAAATTATGATTTAATTGCTATTTTAGCAATAAATATTATAAAACCGCTATAATTTCATGAAATATAACTAGTTTCTTAAATAATTCATAAATTATATGTTTTGCTTTTTTTTCTCTTTTTTCATTTTGTTTGACTAATCTTTATTGAGCAGTGTCTTGATGTTCAAAACGCATCTGTCAAAACGCAGGTTAAAAAGCATGTAAAAAGTGCTGAAAACGCATCAAAAAACGCGGTAAATACGCATGCATTTTTAGCGCTAAATTTCTGGAAAAGGCAACTTTGGCTAAATCAATTAAGGCAAAAACGTGCGTTTAGAGCTGCAAGTAGGACAACACAAAGTGCGGTCATACCCTAATATTTCACCGAAATCTTGGCCATGCCAAGGTTGCAACAAAGCTCACTCATTTTTAATCAAATTAAATGTATTTTTCTTAGGCACTATTCCACTAAGGGTACACTCACACGAACATATGAATCGGACGAGTGCAATGCTATAAAATCTCGTATTTTATTCGGACCAATGTTATTCAATGAGGGAGAGCAGATGGTGAGCTTTTTTCTTATTCAGATTCTGGATGAGTGAAAAGTCGCAGCATGCTGCGATTGTCAGTGAGAGTCATTTCATTCAAACCCATACAAGTCTATGGGTGCGAGAGAAACATTGGACTGCACTCGGATAATATTTCCAAGGGCGGTGCGATAATTGCATCAGCTGACAATGGAGGAGATGGGGAGATTAACCCCTCCCTCTCCTCCACAGCTGCAGGATCTGGTCACAGTCCCATGACACTTGGCTCATGCTGGCAGCACAGCGGGAGCCGAGGGTCATTAGCATATTGCATCCGATGCACTCGCATCGGATGCTATACATTCATGTGAATCCAGGTTAACAGTGCTAGTGACACACCCCAGGGCCTTGGGGTACTAGGTCCTGGGCCTTGAATCACAGGGACATGTCACGGCGGTGGCGGGTGCCCAGTTCCATGACCCTGGGGGTTGCTTAAAAAAGGGAGAAAAAATAAAAAGGGAAATAGGAATAAATAAAATGTTTTTCGTGACCCCACTTGCGGTATGCAGCTATGTGAGGAAAGCCGCCGCTGCAAAGTCTCTCACTGCTGGGACTGGTGGTCTTAAGCAGCTTGAATGTTATGGCCCTCCGCAACAAGAGCAAAGCCCCAGGGGAGAATGATGGTGGCTGTAGTATGGTGAA
Organism: Anomaloglossus baeobatrachus; assembly: GCF_048569485.1. Taxonomy (NCBI): domain Eukaryota; kingdom Metazoa; phylum Chordata; class Amphibia; order Anura; family Aromobatidae; genus Anomaloglossus; species Anomaloglossus baeobatrachus. Next base: position 95,943,043 of record NC_134353.1, on the reverse strand, counting down.
TGTTGGTGACGCAGAGGTGCAGGAAGAATTCAGACAACACAGGGGCTGCGGTTTAACTTATTCTTTACGCACTGGTTCTGTGAAGCTGCAACCCAGCTGGTGCTGGTCTCTACTAATTTGGGCCTCAGGTAATCCGGTATTCCCTTGATCCTAGTGTGGTGAACTGGTGAGCTTTACTTCCATGCACCCGTCTGTAATTGGTGGGTCCCCGTGGCCTGAAGTGTTCTGGGGTTCCCTCCTGTTTTCACAGTGCTGGCCCATATGGCAGGCAGCTTTAACCTCTCTTGGGTTGAACCTCTGTCCCAGTTCCCTAGTTCCCTCTTCGCTGCTGTGCCCTGGACACTAACGTTGATGAGGAACCCTCATGATTCCCTCACCGGGCAGATTTATCAGGTGAGCTTGAAGGGTCTTCCTGAACTAGGGCTCTGCACCCCACTAGTGCTCGGTCCCGTGAGTACTCACACCATACTCTCCCAGGCGACCGTACTCCTTTAGCCCAACAAGTCACTTTACACTCTTTGTCTGAGCGTCGACTTCTGACTGACTTCGGACTGACCGTCTACTGACTATCTGACTGACTGTCTAAAATGTCAAGATGTCCATCTCCTGTCAACTGCCCTGACTGGCCCCTCCCCCTCCCAGGTTTCTGACTACCTGATTGGATAATACCCGACCAATAGGTGGCCATCCGTCCGATCCATCTCTAGCCTGTTACCTAGTCTGAGCAAAAAGGCATGGATGTGTGTGTTTAAATGGTATTTACCGGCACTGGTCTTCTAGGAATCCAGGGTTAGCACCGCGCCTGTTACTGGATGCAATACCCTGTGGCACCCGACGCCTCATGGGCGCCACACTATGATTTTAAAAGTGCTAAGTCCCTTTTATTACTGTAGATTGTTTAATATTTTGGGGGGGGGGGGGGTGACAGATTCCCTTTAATGGTTGTCTTGGAATTGTATTGATCATGAATTGAGCTCTGTGCTGATTAACCATTTCCATATGTCCACAATATGGCCACAGGAACATGTTGTCTAGGTCAATCTCATACTCATTTGTCACAGACATACCTCTATAGACAGTAGCTTAACAAGAGTTCGATAGGCCCGTATGAAAAATTTAGACCTGGGCTGTTCCTCACATGTTTATCAGATGAATGGGCCCTTACCTCATTCAAATAAAGACATATGAGTTGCACTCCCCCATTGTGTAGTAATGTCCTTCCTCCTGTTGTAATGAACCTCATCCTGGGCTCTTTCATGGTAAATATGTCCCCCATCCTGGTATATATGTTCTTCATTCTGGTATATATCTCCTCATACTTATATATGTCCTCATCCTGGTAACTATGTCCACCATCTTGGTATATATCATCCCCATCTTGGCATATATGTCCCTATCCTTGTATATATGTTCCCATCCTGGTAAATATGTCCCCCATCCTGGTGTGTATGCCCCCATCCTGGTAAATATGTCCCAATCCTTGTATATATGTCCCAATCCTGGGCCTCATCCTGGTATATATATCTCTCTCCTGGTCCCATCCTTGATTCCTCTTTGTAATTATGTGCCCCATCCTGGTATACATGCCCCCCATCCTGGTAAATATGTCTCCATCCTAGCATATATGTCCCCATCCTGGTATACATGCCCCCATATTAGTAAATATGTCCCTATCCTGGCATATATGTTCCCATCCTGGTATATATGTCTCCATCCTAATCAGACAAGCGCATAATGGAGATCTATTGTGGACCTGTCTGATTAGTCTTTTATAGCCATTAGGCTCTTTAACTGCTCTTAAATAATGTTTTTTGCTCATATTTTAATAAATAAATATGTATAGGTAATTCTTTCCTTGTGGAATAGTTCTCTTTGTTTATTTTTTTATTTTAAATAAAGTCCCCAACATTTTTTAAAATAAGAATAAAGTGGCCAACTCCTTATAGAGGTTGTCTACTACTTGGACAACCCCTTCTTAATCACTATGTTTCACCAAAGTAAAATAATAACACATAAACTCACTTCCAGCACTATGTAGGCACAGCCTCAATTGGGGCTGCAGCCAATCGGCAGTCACTTCACTTTTCCCTCCTTCCGATGTAATTGATATCTGGAGGAAAAAAGAGTTGCTTCTGCTCACTTCCTCCAAATGTCTGATTTATATGACTGTCACGGTTCTGTTGGAGAATCTTGTGTTGTTATGTTCTGCCATGCTCTACTACAGAGCCAGTACTTGCTGTCCAATCGTGCAGAGCTTTATGCAGGTTTGGAGGCTGTGCTTTTTGTCTTGAAGACCTATGGACGGGTGGTCTCCCAGCTCTATGTTCGCTGGTCCTGGGAGGTGCCTATGCAGAATCTCCTCATTTCTGGTGATTGCTCTACTTCATTAGGGAGCATGGTTGCCAGTCGTACTTTCTGTTTACAGTAGTGCTCTCGGCTCCCGTAATGTTTAGTTATCTGATCTTAGCTCTCAACTCTGGACTGTTGTTTATTCTTCTCTGCATGTCTCTCTGCTTTTGTCATTACCTCCTGGTTTTTGACCTCCTCCTCACCACTTCCCCGTCTGCTCCCTGTATCCAGTACATATTCTCTTGGACTCCTAATCCCCCGATTTTATATTGACCTCATCTCTATCTGCTCCCTCTGTCCTGTCACTACTTCCTGGCTTCTGACCTTAGCTTATCGGACTACCTCTCCATTCCCATTCACGCAAGTAATGTCCAGCACCCCCTTGTGACATACTGTACATCCCCATGACAGAGGGGACAGTGAAGTGACAGCTGATTACCAGCAGATATCAAATGGCATAAAAAGTCATGGTACCCCCAATAGTGATTAAGAAGGGCTTGGCCTAGTAGTGAACAATCGCTTTAAATACTGATGTGACCTTCCTTACTTTTCCTCTTAGATCCACATACTGTATTTTACAATGAGTGGAATGTAATTGCTAGCTTTAAAAGAAGTAAATTAGTGATATTTTGAAGTATCTCTTCAGGGAGGAAGGAGACAAACTCTAGTGTCACCTATTGAAAGAAGTAATCCTATCAGTCAAAAGTAGCCCTTTAACGAGCCTTTTCATATGACTTAAGGGTGCTTTACACGCTGCGACATCACTAACGATATATCGTCGAGGTCACGTCGTTAGTGACGCACATCCGGCGCCGTTAGCGACATCACAGCGAGTGACACCAATGAGCGACGATCAACGAGTGCAAAAACGTGAAAAATCGTTGCTTGTTGACACGTCGTTCATTTCCTTAATATCGTTGCTGCTGCAGGTACGATGTTGTTCGTCGTTCCTGCGGCAGCACACTTCGCTATGTGTGACACCGCAGGAACGACAAACATCTCCTTACCTGAGTACACTGGCAATGAGGAAGAAAGGAGGTTGGCGGCATGTTCTGGCCACTCATCTCCACCCCTCCTCTGCTATTGGACGGCTGCCGTGTGATGTTGCTGTGACGCCGCATGAACCGCCCCCTTAGAAAGGAGGCGGATCGCCGGCCAGAGCGATGTCTCAGGGAAGGTAAGTCCGTGTGACGGGTGTTAGCAATGTTGTGCGCCATGGGCAGCCATTTGCCCATGTCGTACAACCGACGGGGGCGGGTAGGCTCGCTACCGATATTGGTACCAATATCGCAGCGTGTAAAGTACCTTTTAGGATTTATGCCAGATCAGAACCTCAATTTGCAGACACGGTGCGATTGCCTCTGTCAGTGCAAAGTATGAGATCTGATCTGGCAGTATGAGAAGCTATAGTGGGGTCTAAGGAGACAACTGATATTCTGAAGGGAGATTTATATGTTATATATGTCCATATTTGGCCACCGAAGGGTTGTGCTGTGAATTATATCTTGTGTGTTTTTTTACCATGTCAAATTAATTCAGAGTCAAGCATTGCCAAAAAGGTAAAGGTAATTACATCTGTATGCCAGAAGCTCAAGATGCAAATGATTAGGTAGAGCAGCCCTAATTCTAACATGGATTGTCACGGATGAAAAATAATAGTATTTTGATTGTAATAAAGAAAAAAAACGTACAACAGAACAGGATTATATATGTTTAAAAGATGGTACCTTAAACAGTGATTAATGGCTGTATACACACCGACCGAAAACAGCAAGGGAGAAAAGCGAGAGCGTCTTTCCAAAGTGTAACAGTAAATACAAAGTTTACCAATTCGATTTCCCATAGAGGGCAGTGCTTCATGACAAGTGATCTGATCAATCTGTCTTTCAGTGTTCAGTCCCTGAATCTCTGACATACAGAGCAAGATGTGAAGATTAAAATGTCATAAAATGACCGAATTGTCACCTTCAACCATAATTTGTATCACCGGCTTTGATTTATTATATACTTCTAAGTTCCGGGATGTTTTTTATTTTGTAGTGTTATAGGCACGGAGAGAATTTAGATTTACTTCTGAAAAACATTGTAACTTACTCTACACACAAATAGCATATGGCCGTCCCTTGTAGTATCGCAGGTTTTCTCCACTTACACTACATTTCTGCCTCCAAAAATAATATTAATTTACTGGAATCTCTCACAATTTGCTTTTGTTGTGTGATTAAATCCGTCTATTAAAGTAATCGAATTCCACTGCTTTGTCTCTGTGTTGACTGGATGCCATCTGTACTGAAATCACGCTATCATTTTGTCTGTAACTATGTGTGGTAATAGCAAAGACCCATCTGTTGGGAAGGAGGTATTAGGCAGGGGTGACAGATATGTAAATAGGAATTTCAGACCTGCCAAACTATGTTAACCCTTACATAAAGACTCCTTGCTCTTCTCTGCCAGCGGACGTGGCATTGCAAAGATTCCTATAGCGAAAAAAGAGAACTACGTTTTCACAGAGACGTCCTTCTTGACTGATTTCTGCATTCTGTGAGTGTCCTTGACACTACTGCTAGAATGGAGGGATACCTGCTGCCCATTTAAGCAGGGTGGATGGGATATCCAGCAGACACGTTCTAATCATAATTAAAACCAGGAATTTTATTCAAAAGTTCCATCCGTATCTCAAGTCCATGTTAAAAGGTACAACAAGGACGCGTTTCGGACTATATGTCTTTATTCTTTCCATCCATACATAAAGTCATTTGGTTGTGTCTCTTACCACAATCTCAAGCGTATGTAACAGAAACCAGGAAACAAGGAAAGCTGGACAAGGCTGTAGAAGGTCATCAAGCTCCCATAATTATTGATATATGCTCCATTGTGCAGGGAGGAATAGGAGGAAGACTGCCAGAGCTTATCTGTCACGGGTGTGTCACGCTTGACAGGCAGTCCTGTGGTGTCCGGCTGTAGAAGGTCGCAGCGTTTGGCTACAGAAGCTGATCCCTGACTTTCCTTTTTTCCCTGCTTGGGATTCATCCCTTTCTCTGTAGGACCCTGCAGATATCCTCACTTTTCAGCTGTTAATCATCAGCACTTGCCTTTGTGTGTTTAAATATTCCCATTCCCCCTTGCTTTTTGCTGGTATTAGGTTTAAAAACCCTTTACAGGTCTTCAGTGCAAGCAGTTGGCTTGTATTCATCTGAAGAAAGTGTGTTGTTGTTGCAATTCCTTTTACTGAGCCATCTGGAGATAAGTTATTTGTATACCTTCCCCTGTGCGTATTCTCTGTGTGTTCTTTAGTACTTAGTTGGGTTGACTAAGCACTCATCCCATCAAGAGCATGTCCCAAATATTGACACTGTGGTCAAACCCTACTGAATCACATTATGAGTTGCTGTGATGAAATTTACCCAATTGGACCCACCTGTGATTTCAATTTTTTAGCTTGTTTTTGGGGTGATTTGGTAGTTGATGGTTTTCGTTTGCCTTGGCCGTTGATAATTATTTATTTTACTCACTTATTTAGCACCATCATGTACCACAGTGCTATACGAACATTATCATTACTCATACCATTGGGCTCATAATTAGAGCTGAGTGGACTCGCAAAAAACTGGGATCGGCAGGTGCCTGCTCATTTTCTTAAAATATCTGGATACGGTCTGGAATCTGATAGCCATATAAGTCTATGGGAACCAGAATCCGGGGATTAAAAATGTTGGTGGAAGGGATCGGCGGATAGGAGCGCATGCAGTGTACTCACCCATGCTCCGTGTCATGGCAGCAAGCTGCTTCTAGGTCACGCATTCACTTCTGGGGCTCAGTGGGTCTAGACCGTGCACTAAAAGTAAAGGTGCTCGAATGTATGGACTCCTTCCAGGTATGACGTAATTTGTCACGTGATAGTGGGGGGGCGTGTTCAAAATGCAGCCCGCGATGTGTCCTGATCTGCTCAGCCTGAGCGACCTGCTTCATGAAGTAGGCAGCTCAGAATGAGCTGTGCCCACAATGTGTACTCCTCTGTTCAGCCTGAGCGGTCTGCCTCATGAAGCAGGCAGCCCATGATATGCCGTGCCGGCGATGTTTCCCCCTCTGCTCAGCCTGTGCCTCCCGGTGCATGAATCGTGAACTGGAAGGCCCAGGATGAGCCGTACAGCGTCGCATCCAGCTCTGCTGCATGGAGGTGACAGGAGCTGCAGCACACACCGCCGCTCCTGTCAGCTCCACGCGGCAAATGAAGAGTGCCGCGCAATCAGCTGAGCTGTCACTGAGGTTACCCGCTGTCAACACTGGATCCAGTGTTGACAGCGGGTAACCTCAGTGACAGCTCAGCTGATCGCGCAGCACTCTTCATTTGCCGCGTGGAGCTGACAGGAGCGGCGGTGTGTGCTGCAGCTCCTGTCACCTGCATGCAGCAGAGCTGGATGCGACGCTGGACAATCCTGGATTCCGCCGGACATGGAGGGCTTTATCGGGCTGATTAAATTGTTGAACCAGGGTATATGTTTGTGTTTTTTATTTCTAATAAAGGATTTTTTCGGGTGTATGTGTTTATTTACTGTAATTTACAGATTAATCATGAAAGGAATCTCGGGGAGACGCCTGACATGATTAATCTAGGATTTAGTGGCAGCTATGGGCTGCCATTAACTCCTTATTACCCCGATTTGCCAAAGCACCAGGGCAAATCGGGAAGAGCCGGGTACAGTCCCAGAACTGTCGCATCTAATGTATGCGGCAATTCTGGGCGGCTGCTGACTGATATTGTTAGGGTGGTGGGCTCCCCATAACGTGGAGCTCCCCATCCTGAGAATACCAGCCTTCAGCCGTATGGCTTTATCTGGCTGGTATTGAAATTGGGGAGGACCGCACACCGTTTTTTTTAATTATTTATTTATTTTACTGCACAGTATAGACACGCCCACCGGCTGCTGTGATTGGGTGCAGTGAGACAGCTGTCACTCAGCGTGGGGGCGTGTCTCGCTGCAACCAATCATAGGTGCCGGTGGGCGGGGAAAGCAGGGAATACGAGATTGTTTAATGAGCGGCCGGCTTTTTCAAAATAGTAAAAGCCGCCGCAGCAGTGTGAATGCCGTGCAGCGCCGCGCCGGTGATCGGGGAACGGTAAGTATGAGAGAGGGGGGGAAACTGACCGACAGACTGTGAGAGAGGGACAGACAGACAGAGAGACCGACAGAGAGACCGACCGACGGACTCAGGGAGATTGACCGACATACACAGAAATAGAAAGAATGGCCGACATCACTAGAAATAAAAACACCACACGGACACGGACTATAGGTAGATGCATACGTGTTTTCTAACGTGTGTGCACATACCCATAGACTTTCATTGTGTCCACGTGTGCGTGCTCCGTGCAGATAACGGACATGCATCCGTGCAAGACGCAAACACATACGGATCACAGACACGCACACACGGACATAATGAAATAACGCACGTTTGACAACAATCATAGATTAACATTGGTGCATGTTTGTCCGTGTCTCCGGTATATACGGAAACGGAACAAACACGCACGTGTTTCACGGACGTGTGAAGGGGGCCTAAAGAAGTGTTGTGGAATATGAAATTGCTATACAGTGGAACCTTGGTTAACGAGAACAATCCGTTCTGGGACTGTTGCTTGTTAACCAAGTTACTCATTCAGCAAAGCAAGATTTCCCATAGGAAATCATTGCAATGCAGACAATTCGTTCCATAACTTGTTAAATGTCCCATCCTGGTCCCCTATTGTTCCATTCCACACACGTATAAATACGTACAAACATGCACAAACACACATGCACAAACACACACAAACTCACACGCACATATTACATGCTCACCTTACCTTCCGTTCCATCGCCGGCCTGCTGGGACTTGCTGTTCACTAGTATGGGCTGTGTATCGGGTAACCATGACGACGAGGGAGGAACTTCCACACCCAGAGTGCTGACGTCAAAGGCAGTAGTCTCTGATTGGTCAGTGCACTGCTTTTGAGTAGCGTCTGACAGCGGACGTTCCTGCCTCGTCGCCGATGGTTACCGATACACAGCGTGGAGCGGCGAACTACAGGACCCAGGAGGCCAGCGATGGAACGGAAGGTACATATATTATGTTCACCTTACCTTCCGTTTCATGGCCGGCCTCCTGGGTCTTGTAGTTCGCCGCGAGGATTTCTCCCTCGTCGTGATGTACCGGCGAACTACAAGACCCAGGAGGCTGGCGATGGAACGGAAGGTAAGGTGAGCATAATACTGTATGTGCGTGTGTGCGTGTTTGTTTGTGTGTTTTTTGTGCGTGCATGTGTGTGTTTGTGTGGACTGCAAGAGTGGGTCAGAGCGCGGTGGATGTATGGAACCGGAAGTGTGTGCGGTGAGTATTTTGCTCACACAGCAAAACTTGCTCGTAAACAGAGTTACAAATTTACAGAAAGCTTTGCTTGTTAAGCGAAATTCTCGTTAACTGGGTTACTCGTTAAGTGAGGTTCCACTGTATAAGCAATGCCTCATTGATAAATGCCTTGCATATCTTGTCCATGATGGGATTTGGACCCAAGACCTTATGACTGCAAGACTGCAGTGCTAACCACTGGGACACTTTTCTGCCATTAGATATATCATTATAGTGTCAATTAGTTACATAATTTATAACTTGAATATTTTGTTCAGCAGGATCCGATGTGTGATCTAATTATTGTACATAAACGTAATCTTGTACAGTAAAGATTTGCCAACAGTTATAAGTCTGTCGGGGATGTGCTAAATTATAACAAATGACATTTTTGAAATGATGACAAATTAAGGGACTATTGATCTCTCCCCTGTAGTTCTGTGAGGACAGAATCCTATATGACAGTACCAGTTTTATGACATTAGGGTCAAAATAAGCACAAATAAAGGACAAAGACATATATAATATAATGCACAAAGTCCAGCACAATATCACAGGGACGTGAGCAGACCCTCAGACTATGGATAATGTGCTGTCCCTCAGCTCAGAGGTACGCTTGATGGTAGTGGGGTCTGTGTCACCAACATGTCCCTAACTCTTGTCCAAGCCCTGATGTAACTACCGTACCCAACCTCCCCTTGAGGACTGAGATGGGACTGTAAACACAAACCCCACACTAACAGGAACAAAGCAAAAAACAAAAACTCGTACACCCGACAATCACACACAAAGGAGCAACTAAATGTGCACAGGAGGATCCAAAATAAAAGGGGGAAGTAAACAGGCAACTGGGAAACTTCCACACCGCAAAATAAACCCACCACAGACTGCTGCAGTAGGCACCAGTGCTGCAGCCAACACAGCATGTAGCACAGAGGGTTCCTCCAGCTGCTTTCACCTCCTGGCCAAGCTTCCACATGAATGAAAATAACCGGCACCTCTGCAGGAAGCAAGGGGCATATATAGGCCCTGGGAGTGGTCCAAATCAGAAACTCCTGACCAGGAATCAAAAGCTGCTGGAAACCAAACTGACAATCATCCTCTCTTTCCCAAAGGGAAAGGGAATACATTTAATCAGCAGAGGCTCACAAGGCAAAGTGTGACTCTGACCCAGAACCTATCACCAATCTCCACAACAGAGAGACCACCGTGACACACAAGCAGAAAGGTGTTAAAGGGAATTTTGGAGTCTAATATAATATAAAGTATTTTTTTCTTAATTTAACACAGTAATGTTGTTCTGATTAACTATCTTTTTGCAGTATGGGAAGGTTTTATGCTTTACATTATACAACACGGGGTGTGCTGGCAAATTACATACGCATTGGGGCTGACACTGGCATCAATGGAAGAAACACCAAGGAAATCATATATTATCCCTGATGAAGCAGGATGCACAGCATTAGGCTAGTTTCACACTTGCGTTGGACCGCTTCCGCAGCATTGCGTTGTGTCACAGATGCAACGGATGCGTTGCATATAGTGGCACAACAGATGCAACGGATCGTACAAAATGACGCAATCCATTATAGCTTTTTTTCCTTCACTTTACACATCTGGACATGTGCAGTTGTGTAAAGATGGTTGCGTTAACGGAATCCGTCAAATGACGGATTCTAACGGAATCCGCCACCATGGGCATCCATTATGAAAACAACGGCCGACGGAATCCTGCTGGTTGGGTTTCTTTGACGCTCGACCAAGCGCAAAAAAATGCTACATGCTGCGTTCCATCTGCCAGGAGGATGCAACGCAGCGTCGGCTGACAGATGCAATGCAAGGCCATCCATTTCTATCCATAGCTAATAGAAGGCTATGAGGAATCAAATGGTTTCCTGCAACGGTTACCGTAATTCCTCAAGGCTGCGAATAGTAATGGATGCCGTTCAACGCAAGTGTGAAACTAGTCTTAATGAAGCAGGATGATCCAATCATATGATTGTGTCACCTACAGGGTGGTCATGCCGTCACCAGATTTACCTATGGCCACACCCATATTGTGAGCAACATTTTTTTTTTTAACTGATGGGGTAAGTGTAACTTCATTCTTTGGGAAAAGCATCCAGTATTCCAATCACTTTCCATTTTCCTTGTGTTCATGCTTAGCATTGTGATCTGAGTCTAGGCAATACCAAGGTCTTACTACAACCCCTGAAGGAATTCATGGATCACATACCGAGACTCCAATGTAAATGTCACTTCAGAGAGCCTTTTCTGCCTTCTGGAGAAGTGCTGTTTTTATATAATATTACAAGGGAACATTTCTTAAACCATCACTACATTCCTGCTGTTTCCATAAAGGGGAACGTTTAAACATGTAGCATTGGCAAAAAACCCCAACTAATCATTACTGAAATAAGATCTGGAGGAACAAAAATTCATGATGTACTTTTCATTTTTACTATCATTGACTATTACAGCTTTCAGGAATTGAAAGTATAATATGCCGTCACTACACCTCGGTATTGAAAATGAAATGACCTCAGTCATTTGTCCCAATCTACACAGAAAAGTTGACAAAGATGCAGTTAAGAACACAATTAATTTCTTGTTAAAAATGTTTCCAATAATGTCCTGAATTAAATACAGCAGGTGAATTAAGTATTGAACACGTCACCAATTTTCTATGTAAATATATTTCAAAAGGTGCTACGAGTACTAACATAAATTTCTCACCAGATGTGGTAACAACACATCCAATCCATAGAGGCAAAGAAATAAAACCATAGATGTCGATGCATTTAGTGATGTGTAATAATGAGCAATAGCACAGGGAAAAAGTATTGAACACATGAAAGAAAATTGCAAAAAGCCATGGAAAGTCAGGACACCAGCTGAAATCTATCAGTAATTAAAAAGCAATTCTGTCGCTTAGTAAAAATATTATCAGCTGGTTCAACTGAGGGCATATAAAAAGGTGTCCATTACCAAAGTGCCACACAAGAAACATCTCATGATGGGTAAAACCAGTGAGCTATCTGAAGACTGTCACAAATGGAATATGAGAAAATTATTATCCTGCACATATCTGGCACAAACGATTGCAAAGCTTCTTCTTAGTTAGAGTTGGATCTACTTTAATATGGTATTTGCAACAGGATATGTATATAGCACCATAAACTTTAATGGCACTGTACATGAGAATAGGGGTTAAACTATATACGGTAAATGCAACAGTGAAATGTGAAAACTCAATAGAAAAAAAAATTACAGAATGAAATATCCACTACACAAGGATAATGAGCAAGAAATTGAAGTGTAGAAGTAACATGTAAAAGATACAAAAGATAGAAGCTAAAAATGGCATTGCCAAATGCATACATTGTGGTAGTTGGCAGTCTTTATGGTAGGATATAGGCCTGTGTAATGAGGTTTATGTTGAGCTAAAGTCAAATTATTGAGGGATATGGTGAAATACTGGAGAAAAAAATCAATATAGACAAGTGGAGAGGGGAGAGGAAGGTCCTGAGAAGATTATAAACTTTGAACAAAAGGGGCCACATATTGGGTGAAGAGGATGTAGTCACTACCAGGCTTTGGAGCTTAGGTGAATAGGAAGCACAAGAATGCCTGGTGAGCTCATCTGGTTAGGTGGATTCACAAAGCCGCCGGATAGAGTGGACACATCGATATACAACATTAGCAAAGTAGGGTGGAAGGCACATGGAAACAGAAGGATCCAGAGAAAGAAGCAATGCAAAAGTGACAGAAACAGGATGACAGATGACAAGGAAAAAGGCAGATGTGAAGCAGTACATAGAAGAAGGTAGGTAGCAGAGTCCAGATAATAGCTTAAAGTGAACCTCTCAGGTGCAATATGCATCCAGAACCACAAGCAGTTTTGGTGCATATTTCTAATCCCTGCCTAACCGTCACTGTATGTAGTAGCATCTTTCGAAAAAGAAAAGTATTTCAAAAGATTCTTTATAATATGCTAATGAGGCCAGCCACCAGTCGCAAGGGCATTAGTTCCCTTGGCTAGTCGGCCCACTTAACATGTTAGCACACCATTGGGGGGCGTACTAACATGCTATTGAATGTGCAGCGTCAGAGGCATGGTCGCTCATACATCTGCTGTAACTTCTGGCTTTTGGCTCAGTGCTCACTATCAGAATGTCCCCGGGCATCTGGTCACGCGCACTACACCAGCTTGAAGCCAGGACCTGGCTTCATAGTACACATGACTGGAAATCCAGGACTTATGATCATGCACACTGAGGTGAAATCTATTGTCTGGTGGGTGGGTAGCAGAGAGGTGAGCGCGATCATCCTCTGACGCTGCACATTCATTAGCATGTTAGTGTGACGCCCTGGACTAGCCAGGTAGTCACAGGTAGGCCCTTGCATAACAACAGTCCCCCTTAGGTAACACCAGCCAAACACATACACCCTAGTCACCTCCCTCAGGGTTTGATGGACACACCAGGGGGGGCGGAGCCAGGTGGTTGGCACGCCCACCGAGGACTCCAGAGGGCCTGAGGCAGGAAACAGTCAGTCAGTCAAGTTCAGTCAGTCGAGTGGAGTTGGAGAGTTCAAGAGCAGCAGACCTGTGCCCAAGTCTGCCGCAGACTGACAACAGGTGTCTGGGTCGGAGCCCAGTCACCTCTGGCTTGGAGGCAGATGGTGGCCTTAGCCTGCAAGAGCCGGGAAGACAGCCAGGTGGAACCGTAAGGGACCAGGACAGGGTAGTGGCCCGCCGGTACCGAACCGGGGAACCGACTGGAACCCGGAGCACACAGGGGTGTACTCAGACCCTGAATCAAGGTTCAGAAGCTACTGGACTGAGTTAATTCACTGATTGAGGTCTGGACTATAGGTCCTTTTCCACCCAAGTCCCGACTGAAGACAACAACCCACCGAGGGGGATAGAAAGCCACCGCACAGGCAGAGAGATCCCACGGGCCATCGTCTGCAGGCAAACGGGCTTTCCTGACACACATACCGCGGGGAGCGGACTCCCGTTGCAGAAGTGAAGGCTGTCTACATACACACTACACGGTGCAGGAGAAAGGCAAAGACCACCGAACCGGGTGGGGGACCAGACGCAGCCGGCTGCGGGCACCGACCACCATCATCTTGGTTTACCAGAAACTCTTGTGCATCAATCATAGTGAGTACAACTGTGCCCTCGGGCTGCGCACTGCCCTGCACCGCCAAGCACCGACATACCATCCCAATCGGGTCCCCGGGCCATCACCCCTACCCACGGAGGGGTTAACACCTTTGCTGCGCAACATCTCCCCCGTTTACCTAGTAAACAGCAGCGGTGGTGTCCACATTCACCACAGCCCGTGGGTGGCGTCACAAACTTAACTAAAAACCACGGCCCCGGCCGTAAACCTAACCCCCTACGTAGCGCCAGCATCCGTTCAGAGCGAAATGACCCATCAACGAGCCCGGATCCGAGCGGCTCGGCTGCAGCTGAGCGTGGGGCGGTACATTAGCACACCCACAGGGGCATGTTTACATGCTAAGGGGGCGACTAGCCAAGGGAATAAATGCCATTGCAACAAGTCCCTGGCCTAATTGGCATATAATAAAGGATCTTTAGAAATACTTTTTCTAAATCTCTTTATCATTGCTACTAGACACAGAGACAGTTAAGCAGGGATTAGAGATATGCACCCAGAACTGCTCATGGTTCTGGGTACATATGTGGCGCCAGGTAAGTTTCAAGGTGTACCGCCCCGTTGTTGGTCGGGCTGCTCGTAAACCAGGATCGTCATGGCTCGAGGGGGACACTTTTATCTGTAAAAGGGGGTATTTACAGGGGATAAGTTCATGACGCCACCTGCGGGTTACGGTAATGGGAGTACCGCTGCTGCTGGAAGGAGTACCGGGGCAGGTGGTATGAAGCAGCAAGGTGTCAGTCCCTCCACAGGTAAGGAAATCCCAGGGTCAGGGTGTTGGTAGATTTGAGAGGACAGGGTGCAGGGAGCAGGGTACTCACTGTGGGTAGTCGTGGTGCTGGTTGAGGTTTAGAAAGGAGACACACACACTGTAGGTAAACCAAAGTCTCTGTGTACAGCTGCCACTGCTGGGAGCCTGTCCAAGTTCCCGGTCCCACCGGTGTCACTTACTGATTCGGAGCCTGCCTACGTGCACAATTGCTGTCTGTAGATGGTCCCCGTGGCTTGAAGCTGTTGGGGGCCCAGCTCACTATGTGTAGTGTAGCTGTGCTTTTAAGGACTGGCACTTGAAACTTCAGTGGGTTACTGTGTCTGGAAACACCACTGTCCCCCTTGTTGTGCTGATGCCCTCAACTTCTGAGCGTTTAGGAAGTCCTTCAAGATCCTCTCCCTTTCAGGTAAATTGTCAGGACATTGAATCGGCTCCTGACCTAGGGTCCTGTACCTTGTCGTGCACGGTAACAGTTCTGTTGGGCCCTTCTGGGGCCGACAGTCCTCCAAGACTACGTCCGTCACACCCTTGTCCAATATCCCTGCTATCGGTACCCGACTCCTCTGGACCCGAATCACCGCTTGCGACCCAACCAATTTTCCCTAGCTCCCCAGGAGCTCACTCTCCCAGCTCAGCTCTCTCTGGAGCCTACTTCTCTCTTCCTTTCTCTCTTACGGTCTGCTCAGTTCCCAGGTGGCTGGCCCATTTTCCAGCTAGTCCAACCCCCCTGGTGTGTCTGGCAGTGTCTGATGGGAGGTGATTGGGTTTTGTAGTGCAGATGGTAGTCACATCGGTTTCTTGGGAACCTGGAACATGGGGGGTGGGCCCTGCACCCTGGGTAAGGATGCAGTTCCCTGTGGCACCCTGATGTATTCAGGGGCACCGCAATTAAACCTGACAGGTCTCCTTTAATGTTAACCGTCTCTAATGACAGTTTTTTATGCACGCAGCAAATGATGGGTTAACCAAAATTGATGAGGCAGAAGATTAACTAGCGGTCTCAAAGATTGTAGAAATCACAAAAGTTTGTAAAGATGAATGCAGCATAGTGACTTAGGCGGGCTTTGCACGTTGCGACATCGCAAGCCGATGCTGCAATGTCGCACGCGATAGTCCCCGCCCCCGTCGCAGGTACGATATCTTGTGATAGCTGGCGTAGCGAAAATTATCACTACGCCAGCTTCACATGCACTCACCTGCCCTGCGACCGTCGCTCTAGCCGGCGACCCGCCTCCTTCCTAAGGGGGCGGGTCGTGCGGCGTCATAGCGACGTCACGCGGCAGGCGACCAATAGCGGCACAGGGGCGGAGATGAGCAGGATGTAAACATCCCACCGACCTCCTTCCTTCCATAGAGCCGCCGGCGGCAGGTAAGCTGATGTTCCTCGCTCCTGCGGCTTTACACACAGCAATGTGTGCTGCCGCAGGAACGAGGAACAGCATCGTACCTGTCGCAGTAGCGTAATTATGAAAAAGTCGGAGCCTGCACCGATGATACGATAATGACGCTTTTGCGCTCATTAATCGTATCATCTAGGATTTACACACAACGATGTCGAAAGTGACGCCGAATGTGTGTCACTTTCGATTTGACCCCACCGACATCGCACATGCGATGTTGCAATGTGCAAAGTCGCCCTTAGTCTAAATTCTCAGACACATGAAAGTGTCCAAAAGGGCCTTGAAAAGCCTTGGGAAATAATATCACTGAGGAATACCCGGCCACTTGTAAGATGCAACATATTACACAACAAAGGACACAGAGAAATTGAGCCCAGCTCTGTTCAGAAGACAAGACAAGTGCACAACAAGTGCACAACAGATGCCTTTGACACACAAAAAAACAATATGCAAATGTTTTGCATTGGTGGTCAGCAATCTTCCAGTTACACCACTGATGGGTAAGTCGATATGTAATGGACAAATGTATAAAGGGGCTAAATTGTGCAGTGCTTTATGTAAGTCATTGGAAGAATTTTGTACTATATTGACTGTAGGTTTATCATTAGAGATGAGTGAACCTTTGGAGTAACGAACCTCTTTTGATCAAGCCTTGCAGAATGAGGTTCAGAAACACTGATTGGCAGTTTGAGTCTCCGCCCACATACAGTCAGCGGGCTTCTTCAAACTTTGTTTTTGGTGCACACTATATTCAATCACGCTGTTGTTCCCCCCAGTGTGCGCCCTTCAAACACTGCAAGCGGCTCGCACTGGGCCGAGTCTCAAGAGTACCTGAGCACAACGACGCTCACACAAGTTAAGTTCACACGTAAAGAATTCGAACTCCAAACCCGAGCCCTGTGTTTTTAATTGGTGTTCAGTTCGAAAACTGAACCTCAGGTTCACTCATCTCTATTTATGATTAGATTCCCTCAGAAGGTAGAAAAGCAGTTTTTTCTTCTGATTCCAAAATTGAAACAGACTTTAATTCTTAAAATCTATGTATATAATTGCCCTATTCTGTCTCTCTGTCTGTCTGTCCAAGAAATGACGTCATACGCTGAAACTGCCTAAACCACGCCCACACAGCTCCAACAGGCTGAACACCCCGCCACACACACCCACCCCTCACTCCACCCTCACCCAATTAGCAGCAGCCCTGCATCACACCCCCCACACACCCTCACCTTACTCTACACACACCCAATCAGCAGAGATGACCACTCAATTAGGACATGCCCACTCGCCGAAACCCTGACAACATCATGACGCATGGTGGACAGGTACAAGGGACACCGCCATGGAAGCTCCCTACACCCAACGCGACGGAGCACAGTAAGCCCTGACCCACAGGAGGCCCCAAAGCGAAGGTCAGTTACCCAACTACGCCACAGAGACACAGAGGGACGGGGACAGGAGGACACGCAGCTGCGGCATCGCAGGGCTTCCCCGCACCACAGAGACACAGAGGATGGATGGGGACTGGAGGAGATGCAGCTGTGGTATCGCAGGGCTTCCCCGCCCCACAGAGACACAGAGGATGGATGGGGACCAGAGGAGACGCAACTGCGGTATAAGAGGGTTTCTCGCGCCACAGAAACACAGAGGATGGACGAGGACCAGAGGAGACGCAGCTGCGGCATCGCAGGGCTTCCCCGCGCCACAGAGACACACAAAGGGACGGGGACCGGAGGTGACGCAACTGCGGCATCGCAGGGCTTCCCCGCACCACAGAGACACAGAGGATGGACGAGGACCGGAGGAGACGCAGCTGCGTAATCGCAGGGCTTCCCCACGCCACAGAGACACATAGAGGGACGGGGACAGGAAAAGATGCAGCTGCGGCGCACTAGGAACCCAGCACTCCGGGGCGCAGCTTTCCCACTAACCAACGATAATTGCAGGGGAAGCACATGGCTACTTAAATATTAACACTGCTGTGAATGTTAAGGAGCCAATCATTACTATTCATGAGCCGCTCATTACTATTCATGAGCGGCTACTTAACATTCACTGCAATGTTAATATTTAAGTAGCCAGCATTCATCAGTGGTTAGTGGGAGAGCTGCGTCCCAGAGTGCTCATGAGCCAATCATTACTATTCATGGCCAGCAGGAAATGAAGCCACAAACACACACACCACGACTCACACACAGCCCAACACAAACACACACACCGGCACACACAAACCACCATGCACACACACCGCCTTGCACACACACACAACACACGTGGCACACAGACAAATACACACACACACACTGCACAAAACACACACCCCCACAACACACACACATCGCCCCACATACGCACCGCAAAACACACACAACGCAATACACACACACCATGCAACACAAACACCGCACTACACAGACACCCACATACCAGGATGGGGGCCATACAAGGATGGAGACTATACCAGAATTGGACACAGACCAGGATGCTGCATACACAAGGATCTTGCCTATACTACGATGGGGCCATATAACAGGATGGGGCTACATACGAGCATCAACCCACATACCAGAATGGGGCCATACAAGGATGGAGACTATACCCGGATGGGACACAGACCAGGATGCTGCATACACAAGGATCCCACCTATACCACGATGGGGGCACATACCAGGATGGTGGCAATCACAGGATGAGGCCACATACCAGGATGGGGTCACAGCACAGCATCTGCCCACATACCAGGATGAGGGCCATACCAGGATGGAGACTATACCAGGATGGGACACAGACCAGGATGCTGCCTGCCTACACCACATCACAGCATCAGCCCACATACCAGGCCAACCCACACCTCCCAACGCCACAGCCTGCAACTCACCGTCGGCCACAGTGGAAAAGTGGAGCGGACGCAGCACAGGAGCGAGCAGCCGGCGAACAGGTACAAGGGACACCTTAGGAAACATTCTGGGTGGTGCTATACCGGGAGGCTGCCTATACCAGATTGCGCACACATACATTAACTACACAATATATTCTAGAATACCCGATGCGTTAGATTCAGGCCACCATCTAGTATCTTATATTCAGTTTGTGGCAATTTTGTTTATAAATAACTAATTAATTCCTGAATCCCTATTTCAGAAAGACTAAACTGCAAAATTAAAAATGGGATCCCAGCCCTCCCACATTACCCACAGGGTTGGATTTTCCTGTTGAGTTATGTAGGGCCATCATTTTCTTTCTTCTTATATGAATGTCAGTTCTCCAAGGAGTATCACCTATTCATAAGAAAAGCAAAACAATCACATACAATTTGCAGTCTCGTTTGTCAGCACTGATGATTCCAATTAGCTCACTAAAAGCTCAAGTCATTCATTGCAGCTCAGAATTACAGTAATTACTGTTTCATTACAATGATTGCCACAAGTACTGATGACCACAAATACCAGGTCTCTTTCTCATGAGAAAACTGTTTCAAAATTTACAAGACTGAGAATAAGTGTCTGGCAGTCTACCAGCTCTAAGCATTAGGTGAAGTATGGGTGAAGGTGACAGCTTGCCTGTTGATGAACAAGCAAGGGTCCCATGTGACTTCATTGCCATGCTACCGTCCATGTGTTTTATTCTGCTCCAGTCATCAAACCTGTAAAACATCAAAACATAGGAGTAAAAAATATCTCAATCAGAAATGGTAGAAAAATGGTATATTCTAACAGAAGAGAACAAATGTCCCTGGTTATGTAAAGAGATGGACATATTGTCATGGTCCCCGTTGAAGAAATCCATGCTGTTGCTTTAATATGTTATACAAAGTATAATGTGATAAGTATTAATGATGTGAAGTAGGATTTGTGTTATGTGTAATGTTGAATTGTGTTATGCCAGCATTAGGGTAAGAGACAGTCAATGTTTGGGAGGGGCTTGAGTGCAGGACAGTAACAGTTTCCAGTTAGAACGCGAGATAGGGCTCAATCTGAAACAGAAGCAGACCTAAGGTCTGGTTAGTGGTAAGCCACATGATGTGGATGTCCCAAGAGAGAGAGGAGTTTGAAATGGTGATATCAAGATTCCGGGTAGAGGAGACCGAGACAACAGGTAGCGAGTTCCTGGAAAGAGTTGGCTGCAGAGTGAACAACTGGAGACAGGTTCAGAGAGAGTACACCTAGCAGGATGGCCTAGAGTTTATAACTCTGAAAAGGTGATGGGCCAGGATGGAACAGAAACGTGAGACAAAATGAGTACCATGGTCTGGAGTTCCAGCAAGAAGCTTAGTTTGGCTATACTGGCAAGACATTCCCTTTTAGAGGAGAAAAGGATACGGAACCACAGATAGAGGATATGTCTTATACAGACTGCACTATGATGCTAAGCTGGATTGTAGCGAAACAAGAGAGATTATTGGACGCAAGAGCAAGTGAAGTGGAGAGACTGTGTGTAAAGATACTCTGTGTTGATGAAGACGTTATGTGCCAACTATCTCTTGTAGATAGTTGCCATCAAGTAGTTGTACAGTAAAGTACCATTAGGAGAACTGGTGGTCTCTCTCATTGAACTGGTTAACATTTGGTCCTAGCCAGCCAAAGCTATACAATCAGTGGGGGTCCAACTTCCAACACTCTTCAGATCAACTTTTACTAAAGCCGGCGTCAGCATGTAAACATTGAACAGAGTAAAGCCAATATGCCCTGGTGAGTACTGCATAAAAGGTTCTTTTTACTGTAGAGTGAGTCACCAGGTTTTGATTTTTTTGCCACTTAATTTCAGAGCAGAATAGTGTAGAGACAAAAATCCCGATTCCATCCACGTATCCCTTATTTAGCTACTTGCTATAGTTTTGATAAAAATCACTGTTTAATCAGCAGGAGATTATCATCAGAGGATAAGTAAGCCTGCAACTAAGTAGTCCTTCTTATTTTTGAGCTCTATATAATCCCACCCCCACTACTAATTAGCTGCTTTATGTGAAGATTGTAAATGAGTAGAAAGTTGCCAATCAGTGGTATGGGCGGAGTTTTACAGAGGTCAGCAATCTGACCATTCTTAGATCTGCAGTAAATAAAACAGGGATTTTATCAAAATAACATCAAGCAGCCCAGTAAATCACAAAATGCCGGAACCAGGGTGTCTGCCCGTACATTATACTGCTTTCAGGTGTGGTAATTAAAACCTGGTGACAGATTCCTTATAAATAAAGTAAAAGCTGAGCTGTAGTTCTCGACAGAGGCCACTGCACATTAAACAAAGCTGTGCCCTTCCTCTCAGTACACTGCTTATATTCATGCGCAGTCATTGCTACCACAGCTGGCGGTGCCGGATGTCTGACCCTCACTTATTTGATATTAGTGTCCTATCTAAAGCCCCCATAATTAATGGATAGCTCTTGGTTTGGCCGACAGCTCTCTTCCTTGACTCTTTCATATACAGAAGAGCTTGTGTTGCCAAACTCTCCTGTGCTCTCTTTGAGAGAGCCGATGCCAGACTGCCCTGGCAGTGACTTATGCCGCCAGGGACCAAGTTATCAACAGTTTAAAATAGGACGGTCTGTACCTGCTCTTTCCCAACAGATGATATATTAGATGAATATCTGAGAGCCGGAAGTCCCCCTTACACATTAGACTTTTGTCCGAGCTTGCTGATATCAGTGAGTTCTGCCATTATTAATCAAATGTGTATGGGGGTTTTTGAAGAGTAAGCTAGCAATAATATGTTCCTAATTCTTTAAAGGGACCCTGTCACCAGATTTTGGCCTTCTAAACTAAATCTAGCACCTTAAGCAGCAACTGTGCTGCATTCCATGAAGGAGCACGTTACCCCCTGACCCCCCCTATAGCCCCCAAAAAATCCTTTATAAAGTCTCCCGCCCTCTATGTAAATTGTCCGGTCTGATGGGCATCCTAATTTGCACCTCCTGTCTCTCCTTTTGCCCTCCTCCTGTGCTGATTGACGTGGATGACTCCTCGGATGCCATCCACATAGGCGGGCAAAATCTTCATATTACCGACTCGCACAGGTGCACTTCACTCTGCACGGTTTCTGGTGGAGCCAAAAACATAGGTGCGCTTGCGCAAACCGGTGAGCTCTCCGCTCAGGAGCGAGATTTTGCCTGGTAATGTGAATGAAGTGGGTGATATCATCCATATTGCAGGGCAAAATCTTGCGCCTGTGCAGAAAGCTCGCTGATTCGTGCAGGAGCACCTATGTTTTCAGCTCTGCCCACAATAAGGCAAAGCGAAGTGCGCCTGTGCCAGCTGAGAATATGTCTGCACAGGTGCGAGATTTTGACCGCCTATGGGATGGTGTCCGAGGCGTCATCCATTTCAATCAACACAGGAGGAGGCCAAAAGGAGGGACAGGAGAAGCAGATTAGGAAGCCCATCGGACCGGACCGGACAATTTACATACAGGGCGGGAGATTTTATAAAGATATTTGTGGGGTCTACAGGGGGGTCACGGGGTAGCATGCACGTGTATAGAATGCAGCACATGCACTGCTTAAGGTGCTAGTTTTAGTTTAGAAGGCCAAAATCTGGTGACAGGTTCCTTTTAAGGCAAGCTTTTAAAGGTTAGTAGGCCATCAAGACATGACAGAGGTCTAGCGGCAAAAATTCCATTGGTATAACTTGGGCAGTCGGTGAAATTGTGCATTATGATGAGCTACAGGACTGGAAATGGCCCAATTACTGTCCTTGTACTGGTGCCATCTTCTGTCTGTGTGATACGTCCAAGTCCTAGGGGAGGAAACACGTGGACATTCTGGCAGTATATAAAGTATTGCTATTGTGATAGAAGAGTCTACTTTTTATCATTTATAATAATTAGCTTTTTAGCCGCCATGACATTTGGAGTTCATTAACACAGGAGCCAAAAAGGCCAGGATTTAGCTTAATTGAAGTAAAGTCTCATTAAAGGCCATTGTACGGTTACCGAAAATATTTTCCTGTTCATTAGGCATAAGCATCTTATCTCTGTCAGGACACGATGGCTCTCACCAAGACTAAACATGATCAGTAATTCAGTTCATGATTTTGGCTTAACAAATTAGACATCCTGTAATAATCCTATTATCTCAACATTACATTAGTTGATGCTGTCAAGATGCTTTGCAAGGTTCCCAACTACAAATAGTCTGTCATTGAGTGTGTCATGATTTCAGCATATTTAATTCTATCTCTTTCTAAGGAATAATACAAAACTGGCATGAATTATCTATAATCCCCATAGAGACGAACAATACGCACCTTCGTTGAAGAGAGAATCAGGAAACTGCTTGATTGTCAATTACCTAATGTAAGTTTTCCTTGGACTACAGATGAATAAATTGCTTCAAGGTGAATCAAATTCACCAATACTCTGTCTGATTTAGATCTGTCCGAACACCGGCTGGCAACCATTTTTCTGGATTTAAAGTAGCCAGTAACGGTTTAAAAGAAAGAATAATAATACTCATCTCTTCCCAGATCTCACCAGTCTTCATTCACCGGACGTCTACCTTCATCAGCCAACACGTCCTATGGATCTTCGGTGTCTTCAGCTTCCACTAGGCCATGAGATATCTTTATGTCACATCCCAACACAATGGAAGCCGGAGGCACCAAAACCTGATGGGTCTAATGGCATGAAGAAGACTGGCAACCTATAAGTCAAGACTGTATCAGAACCATAAAGCAGGAAGCTGTAGAGACAAGGTGAGAGCAGGGTAGATAAAATTTTAAAGTCGCATACACCTTCTATAGAGAGTCAAATGAGTAGTCAGGATCTCTTTAGACGTCATGCAGTTCTACTCTCCTCCGGACATAACTGACATCACATGGGCTGAGATACTTCTTGTCACGTCTCCACCAGAGTCTGCGGTTGTGATTTTTGCTCCAGCCACCAGGCGCTGCCGCATTCCCACAGTGAGCAGTGACAATGATAGAGATGTACTTAGTATTAGTACCCCTTTAGCACTGGTGAGCACAGTCTCCGTCAATCCACCAAGCTTGGTAGGCTTGGGACTTGCAGTACCACTGGCTGACTGATGTGATGTGTGCCTTTCAGGTGAAGTTATCAGCTTCCAGCTCCATCGTATTGGAAGGCACCACACTATTCTTATACCTTCAGTGGTCTGCTGCTCCCTGCCAGATATATTCTAGTTATACTGCTTGTCTATGGTTCACACCCTGCTAAACTACTGATTCCTGTGTTTTGACCTCTGCCTTTTTTCTGGTGACTCTACTGCCTGCCATTTTGTACTTTGCTGCCATCTCTGGTTTGACCTTAGTCTGATTTCCTGACTATGTTCCAGCCTGCCAATTTTGTTCCTTTACTGTACGTCCTGGTTTGGGCCTGTCTGATGACTACTTTTCAGCCTTCCATAGGCAGCAAACTCCTGGGCCCTGTATTAATTCCAGATTCCTGTAAAGGGGTTAAAGGGTTTCGGGGTTCTTGGAATCCTGTATAGTGGGCGGCTAGCCTCTAGTCTGTCCGTGACAGCCATCCTAAGACTGTTATCTCGGGCAGACGTTACACTTCTTTACAAGCTGTCTTTAGTGACATCCAACTTGTATTGACATATCTTGGCCTCTGGGGTGCCAATCAAGACAGGACTGTATGACTTTTGAGAGGACCGGTACCACCCACTGGAATTTTTAAAGTAAAAAACATGATTTGATTTTTTTTCCTTTTTAACACCTTAATTCCTTATGATGTGCGTAATAAGTCGGCTTCATGCCTTTGATCCTAACTCAAGTCGAGTCCACATCTTTCACTGCAGATAATGACTGTGATATTCAGCCATCATCTGTCTCTAACAGGCACGTGTGAAGCAGAGCTATGCTCATGACTGTTAACCTGTTAAATGCCGTTGTTAATCTGTGACAGCGGCACTAAATGCACGCTGGCAGGCGAGGAGTGTTGTTTTAACCCCTCATCAATGCTTCTCCAACATGATCATGAGAGACTGTTGTGCATGACTGCTGAAGACCTCAGTATCTGTCAACATGGTACTCCTTTGAAAACCAGCCCATGGCTGGTGCTCATCATAGGAGACTGTGATTTCTGCTATATACAGCAATACTATGATATTTCTATACATAGCAGAAGCGATCAGATAGACTCAGGCGAAAGTTTATTAAGCGGACTAACAAATACAGTGAAAAGTAAATAACAAAATTTCATAAAAGAGAAAAAATATAACAAAATATAAAAGTGCAAATGATGCCCCTTTTACCAGATTAAAAATTAAAAAATAAAATTAATTTAAAAAATACACATTTAGTATCACTGCATTCGTAAAAGTATGATCTATCGAAACATAAAATAAATTAATTAGATCAGTAAACGTAATTACAAGAAAAAAATCAAAATGCCAGAATTGCAAATTTTTCAACAAAATACAATGTAATCACAGGCAATCAAAACTGTGACGCCCTGGACTATTCGGGTCATCACAGGGTTCTGCATAATCTGCCCCCCCGTGCAGGACTCAAACTCCAATGGTTCTGGGAACCTAACCTGCAGTACTGCCTCCACCAGCATTCACAAATCCTAGATACACTTTGCACCACACCTGTCAGGCACACCAGTGGCCTGCTTAAGCAGGAATAGGGCCACCCACCCAGGGGTCAGACAGGGAAGTGGGAGGTGTTAGTTCAGTGGAGTAGGAACCCTCAAGCTGGAGGAGCTCCGAGGAAGCTGGGAGTTGTATCTCCCAGGGGAAAATCAGACTAGGTTGCAGATGGTGGTCTGGACCTAGAGGAGTCAGACCGCCGGTCGCAGGGGATTGAAGCTAGGTGCCTGGAACATGGACGAGCTCCCCTCAGGAGACAGCGGCAGTCAAAGACTTGGTTTACCTTGGTGTCAGCATCTGCTTCATTGCTGAGTGAGTACCCGATTGACCCCTGCATTGCACTCCCCTCATCACCATCCAGAGTCCCGGGGCCTACCCCTACCCATGGAGGGTAGCGCCATCTTGCTGCCCCACTCCATCATCCCGGGTACTCCCATCGGCAGCGGCGGTACTCCCAATTACCGCACACCTTGGGTGGTTTCACAAATTATACCTATTCCCTGTAAATAACCCCCTTCTACATTTGAGTGTGGCCCCTAGCCCCCGGGTCCTGAGACTCTCGAGCCACGAGTAATCATCACTCCCGGATCCGAGCTGTTCGATCTGCTGTAGAGGCGGCACACACCATTCTATCTGCCCAAACTGATACAAATATAAAGAATGGCTTGGGGCACAATACATAAGCACTCACAGAGCGCCATATCCCTAAATTTATAACGTTATGAATCTCGGAAAATGGCAGCACAAGCAAAAATGCTTTAAAAAAATTTCTCAAGTTTTTTTCACCATTTCCAATATTACTTGGCATTTTTTTGTATCGCCTTAATTGTACTGACCTGGAGAATGAGAATCAGGTCAATTTTATGGTAAAATGAATGCTGTAAGCAAAAAACAATTGCAGATTCACTTTTTTTTTGCTTTTTTGGAACACTTGGAATTTTTTCCTGTTTTCGAATAGACGATATGATAATATGAATGGCGTCATTCATGGATACAACTTGTTCTTCATAAAACAAGCCTTTACATGGCTATGTCAATGGAAAGGTAAAAAAGTTATGGCTCTTGGAATAAGGGGATGAAAAACCAAAAGTGTAAAAGCGAAAAGTTATTCTGTCCTTAAGGTGTTAAGTGACAATAAATAATAAATTATAAAAAAAAAATGAATTAGTCACCTCTAGGGGGAGCTCACGCTATATGAATTTTTGAGTTTATAATTCATCAAGAATATTATAAAGTCATCTGCAGTAAGGTCTCTCTGGGGGTCATTATAGGCAGCCAAAATTGTGACATTTAGCTTTGAATGTTTGGGGGATTTCGAGCTTTGTATGATGAAAACAAAGCCTTAAAAAGAGCCAAGTCACCATCCTAGCAAGGAGCAGCAATCATTTAAGTACATAAGTGTAAAAATGGAAGCAGTGGATATATTTTGCCTGGTAGGTGATTATATGAATATATTTATAATAGAAAAGTAGTAGGATTATTACTGTAGATTATGTCGGTAGGGCACATCTAACAATAGTAATATATATAGTATCTTATTCCTTATACATATCATTGTTCATTCCTCTACATGGTGCCTCCTTTAATCCTTCTTTAATCAATATACTGTCTTACCATAGTGTCACCCATGCAGCCTTATTGTCTGCTTAACTTCTGTTTGTTCTCTACGTTCTCCAATCTCCGGTGAGCCCCCGTATCTGTCACAATTACAATTTCACCATTTCCTACAAGTGTGGAATTGTCTATATTACATTTCCCTTTTGGCTTCTTCTAATAAACCGGCACTTCCAAAGGTGACAATTTTCTGAAAGCCATAAGACGTGAAGACTGATTCCTTAGCTCATGTTTTTATTGCCACGAAGGAACGTGAACATCCATGTTGTATTTAATCCCAAAGAAAATAAAGATTTTCTAAAGTAATCTCCAAAACATTATTGGTGTCCTTCATTGATTAGTAGCAATGGTACCTACAACTACACTGTCCTCCTACATGTGAAACTGATCCAAAGAAAAACAATCTTTAAATGGGAAGCTATAGATCAGAAAATTACTTATTATTTTCCCCAAAAAATAATCTTATGATCTATATTAAAAAAAATAAAAAATTATTTATACACAGACTAGTTTACTCTTCTTTTTCATTGCTGCAGTTGTACAACATATTACTATTTAGAGTACTTGTCAAATGTTTATGGCTTTCTCTTCCTATCTCTATTGCTGAGCCCTCACCACTGACATATTCTCACTATTGTAAAATCACTCAAAAATGGCTGCTGTATTCCCTGTCTTGGCTTTTATACAGGCTACGACAGTCTCTCCTGATTGGCTGTGCTATACCATGTGATATAATAGCTGAAAAGTGTTATTTGGAAACCCACAGCTTTCTTTGACTGATGAAATCTACTGCAATGTATAGAAAGATGAAGAAAGGGAAGCTATGGAGAAATAGAAGCGCAATAGGGTCTTATCTGATACAACTTAAAGGAAACCTGTCAGCAGATTTGGGGCCTATAAGCTGCGGCCACCACCAGTGGGCTCTTATATACAGTATTCTAACATGCTGTATATAAGAGCCCAGGCCGCTGTGTAGAATGTAAAAATCACTTTATAATAATTACCTAAATGGTCGCTGCGGTAGAGTTGGGTCATATGGGTGGCTCAGTTCTCCGATGCCGGCGTCTCCTCTTTCAACCATCTTCATCCTCCTTCTGAAGCCTGTGTGCATGACGCGTCCTACGTCATACACACTCACCAGTCCCACGCAGGCGCACTACAATACTTTGATCTGTCCTGCTCAGGGCAGATCAAAGTACGCCTGCACAGGACCTCAATGCTGGTGAGTGTGGATGACGTAGGACGCGTCATGCACCCCGGCTTCAGAAGAAGGATGACAAAGATGGCCGAAAGAGGAGGCGCCGGCACCGGAGAACGCAGACACTCATATGACCCAACCTCACCGCAGCGACTGTTTAGGTAAGTATTATAAAATGATTTTTACATTCTACACAGCGGCCTGGGCTCTTATATATAGCATGTTAGAATGCAGTATATAAGAGCCCACTGGTGGTGGCCGCAGCTTATAGGCCCCAAATCTGGTGACAGGTTCCCTTTAAATATTACGAGCCAGTTTTTTTCACCTTGAAAGGTTGTGACGCACATAAAAATTATATGTCATAAAACATGTCACAGCTGCATCACAATCAACAGGGCTGAGGTCAACGGATTAGCGTTGAAAAAGGAGTTTTAATCGAATCTCTACTCTGCTGTGTTGATTGTAAGAGGAGGCCAATACACATGGAAGTCTAAAGCAATGCAGTTTTAATCGACGCATTTCAAAGTACTCTCGCTTGATATTGAATCAGGGATTTCCAAACCTTTTTTTATCTCCTTGGAGACCTTTGCCAATGAAAATTCATGAACCATGTGGGAGGAACTTCTCCAACTCATTCTGGGGAAAGAACACCACAAGTCCTTTGTCCATTTATTCACACAAAAGATGCATTTTTCGCTTTTCTCCCATTATATGAATGCATCTTTTTTTACTAAGTTGAGGCAAATCTGAGGCTCACAGGCTGCAGTCACTACTCCCTCCTTGCTTAAGTTGATACCTTGGGTTTTTAGTGTCACCAGGGCATAATAACTAATAGGTGAAAATTAAAATGCTGACAGGCTGACTGTTCTCAAAATATAGAAGGCCCTGACATCGCAACCTCAGCAGATGACATTAGCAGAACATAAGCCAATTCAAATGTTTTTTTTTGTTTTCTGTTGTATTCCCATGCGCCCCTTCCCACCCCAAAAAGGGTATAATGTTCCCTCCTCCTCCACCATATCCATAAAGTCATCATGTGGCAGTCGCTTATCATTTTTAGAGGACCAGAAGGTGGGCCTCAGTCAAACTTCATAGGACAAGTAGGTGGCCCTCATTTATAATATTTAGAGTGGAAGCAGCTGTCCCTCATTCAATTTTTAGAGGGCCAGCAGCCGGCCTTAACTCAATTTTTAGAGGGCCTTTAACTGGCCCTCACTTATAATTTTTAAGGGTGCTTTACATGCTGCAACATCGCTAGCGATGTCGCGAGTGATAGCACCCGCCCCCGTCGTTCGTGTGACATGTGGTGATCGATGCCGTAGCGAACAATATCGCTACAGCAGCGTCATATGCACATATCTGTTCAGCGACGTCGCTGTGGCCGCCGATCAATCCCTCCTCCAAGGGGGAGGTGCGTTCGGCGTCACAGCATTGTCACAGCGGCGTCACAAAACGGCCGCACAATAGAAGAGGAGGGGAGGAGATGAGCGGCCGGAACATGCTGCCCACCTCCTTCTTTCCTTACTCCTTTCCGGTGGACACAGATAGGATGATGTTCGTCATTCCTGTGGTGTCACACACAGCAATGTGTGGTGCCGCAGGAATGACGAACAACCTGCGGAATGAAACACCAACGACATTATGATTAGGAGCGATGTGCCAACGATCAACGATTTTTGCCGTTTTTGAGATTGTTGATCATCGCTCCTAGCTGTCACAAGCTGCGATGTCGCTAACGACGCCGGATGTGCATCACAAACACCATGACCCCGACGATATATCGTTAGCAATGTCGCAGCGTGTAAAGCACCCTTTAGAGGCCCAACAGCCAGTTCTCACTCAATTTTTAGACAGCAAGAAACCGACCCTTTCTGATAATTTTTAGAGGTTCAGCAGCCGTTCCTCACTCATCATTTTAGATGGCCAGCAGTTGGCCCTCACTCAATTTTTAGAGAGTCAGCAGAAGGCCTTCATTCATAATTCATAGAGGCACAGCAGCCAGCATTTTTTAGAGAGCAAGAAACCATCCCTTCCTCATAAAGTTTAGAGGGTCCTCACTCATCATTTTTTGATGGCCAGCAGGTAGCCCTCACTCATCATTTTTAGAGGGCCAAGTATCTGCCTTTCACTTAATTTTTAAAATGCCATCAGCCTATATTTCCCATTGTTCCATCCCTGCCTTACACCTTAACGTGTCCAATAACATCACCCATGCTCTGACAAACTCATTTAGGTTGCAGCAGCAGTATATCTTTAGAAGGACTGTAAAGCAATATACCCTGACTCTATGCTTCTAATCCAAAACTATCCTTCCTTCAACAACTATCCTTACTACAGATAAAAGAGCCTGAAGTTCGGTATTTGGTGTCTGTGGAGTTCAATTTCAGAGTTCGGGTGTTTTACGTATTCAAACCACTCTCAAGTAGCGCTATGCTCAGGTACTCTCGGGGCTTAGCCCAGTGCGAGCCATTTGCACTGTTTGAATGCCTCACACTGGGGGTAACAACAGCGTGATCGGACGTAGTTTGCACTAAACAAAAAAAAATTTAAAAGTCCACCCACCCTCTTCCATCTGTTTATGGCTGGCTGCATATAGGCGGAGACCGAAACTGACAATCATTTATTTCAAATGGAGATCAGGTCAAGTCCGTTTTCCAAATGTTTTCTAAAGTCTGGCCGCACCTACCGAACAATACCGGACAATGTACCGCATACAAGTCAATGGGGATGAGAAGTTTTGGGATGTAAAATGGCCATGGTAAGTGCTAGGGGCTACAACTGCAAGTTAAATGTTAGTAGGAGCAGGATCGTTATACATAATGTGTTGCCTGGAGGATCACACAGTAGTCAGACTCTCTTCTGGGCCCGGTTATTAAGTTTCATCATAATCACTGATTCCCTTGCCCACCCTCTGTGCCAGGGTCTGTGATTGGTTGTGTGGCGCCCTGGATAAGCCAGGTCATCACAGGACTACACCAACACACCCCAAACCCCGGTTAGGCACACCGAAGCCAAACACAAAATCCTTGTTGCCTTCCTCCAGGGGCTGATGTCCACACCAGGGGGAGGGCCAGTCGGTTGGTCCCGCCCACCGAGGAGTTCACAGTCCTGGAGGCGGGAAAAGGAAGGGGAGTTAGAGTTTTGAAGTGAAAGTGAGAGGACGTAAAGTGTTAGAGGAGCAGTCTGAAGGTGGTCCGGGTGTGTGGCCTGGACGGAACAGCAAGGTTGGCAGACGGTGGTGACCGTCTACAGGAGAGGCTTTTTGGAGTGAATCGTACGGACCGTGGACGGGCGGTGGCCTGGCGGTACCGGATCGGAGAGCAAAGAGAAGCCAGCACCATCCGGCAGGGCTTACGGACCCCGACAAGGCTAGGAGTCGCCGTTGAATTTGTCAAATCCGTTACCGAAGGGAACCTCCGGGGTTTCCCAGCAGTCAAGACCCGACTGAAGGCGACAGCTCAAACCGTAAAGGGAAACACAGTCACCGCCAAGGCTACAGTTCCCAGAGCCAGAGCCTGCGGGCAAAAGGGGCTCCTTCAGCACCCATCCAAGCTGGGGAGCGGGTTACCGGTGGGAACCCATTGGAACCGTACACACTACACAGGTGCAGGGAAAGGCAGTCACCATCAACCTGCCGGGAGGAGAAACACCGCAGCCGCCTGTGGGACCCGTCAATCCAGCCGTTTGTTTTACCGGAGACTTTGCATTCATCATTGGCTGAGTGAGTACCACCGTGCCGTGCAGCACAGCGCTGCCCCCGCGACCCTGCACCTCACCAGGCCCCGTAACCCGCCTGCCATTCCTACCCAATCCCTCACCAGGCCCCGGGACAACCAACCCCCTACCCACGGAGGGGAGAACCAACATTCCAAGCTGCTCCCTGTCATCGCTCCCGGGATCCCCGTCCAGAGCAGCGGTGATGTCACCAATCTCAACACAACCGTGGGTGGCGTCACGGACAATATCCCTAAACCAAACCACCCCCTTTCACTCAAGGGCGAGGAGCGCCGCTCGAGTCCCCGGGATCCGGCCCACCGCTCGAGCCACCAACGAGCAGCAGCAGTAGCAGCCGGACCCGAGCAGTGGGTGAGCGCAGCGTCCCCTCCTCCGTCCGCGACAACTTGGCGTCATGAACAGGGTCTTACCGCTCTGCCGTCTGGTAGAGGTGCGCCTTGTGACCGCCGGAGAGGTCCGGCCGAAAAACTTGAGAAGCCGCCTTTTTGGGCGTGAAAAGTCCCCGCTCGAGCATCTCCTCGAGCAGTGGAGGCGCGAAAGCCCAAACCCCGCCCCTGTAGAGGAGGAGCCGGAAAAAGACTAAGGGGGACGGATGGCGTCTGGCCGCATGTAGCCCGCGGCTATAAAAGCAGGGACGCCAGGACCCTGCGGCCATCTTTTTGTTCCTGGAAGAGGCCGCCGCAGCGATGTATAAGCCATCCCGCAGCACCGTAGCCCCTGCGCCTGGAACCGCAGTGTGGGTGGAGGTCCGGACCGCCCAGCTCCAACAGCGGCTGCAGATTCGGATGCAACTCCTCTTGGAGGAGTGGGAGGCCGACATGGCGGCGGTGGTGGCGGCCATACGGAGACGCGAGGTGGAGGGAGTCTTCGTGGAGAGGGTAAGTGACCCACGCCCCTGTACCCCTAGTGGGTCGTTCATCGCGGCCGAGGGGCCCGGTCTACACCCGCTCGCCCTGCTACCTTCCCCGCTACCCGTGTTGGTTACTGCTGCCCCACCACTAGGCCCGCTACCACCCCCACCGGTAGCGGTACCCCGCCCATCCGCCCAGGCGGACCGATTTGCAGCCGAGGCCCGTGATCGTGCAGCACCGCTTCCTTGGAAGACGCCGAAGGCCAAGCCCGTTGTTGAAGCTGTACCGGAGGCACCGCTGATCGTGCCTGACCCCGCATTGGCCCCAGTAGCCCGTCTCATGCAGGAGGAGGCGGAGGTCTGGCGGGAGAGGACCCCTGTGCCCATTCCCCACACCTCGGCTGAGGTTGCGCCGGGTTGCCGCTGCAAGGCAGCACCCCAGGCCAAGTCACCGTGGGACCTTCCACCCAGATTGCCAGTGGTGGGCAGTGTCCAGAAGGTCTCACGGGGCCCAACCCGTGCGCAAGGGCTAGCAGCGGCCCCGTATTGGGACAGGGAACCGACACCGCTGGGCCTGGAAATTGCCGAGAGGGAGAGAAGGAAGGAGGAGCTGGTGGCCCGTACGATAAAAGAGAAAGAAAGCCTCCATCAGGCCACCTTCCGGGTACGTGTCCCGTTCTATGAAGGACAAGTGAGGAGGTTTGATGTCTGTCGGGGGTACGGGTTCAAAAACGAACCGGGCCTGGAGGCCGAGATCTTTGTGGCCCGTCGGGACATCAATGCCCATCTGCCGGAGGACCACCCAGGCCGCAACCTGATGCCGGGAGACTTGGTGCAGTACACCAGGCACTGCGGGGAGAGGGGTTGGTTCGCGCTGGACGCGAAGCTGAGGTGCAGTCAAGAGGCCCGAGTATCCGCCCAGCTCCCTCCCCTGGCCGACACCGAGGAGTCAGAGTGATGGCAGCGGAGCTCCGCTGCAAGTTGTCCCCGTTGGGACCACCAGTTTGAAAGTTTGTGAATGATAAGAATGATTAACCGAAAGTTCACCTGATTAACTAACCTGATTGAACCGGTCGTTGCCAGCAACTGTTGTCCCCGTGGGGACTGTCTGCAAACCAATGCGTAGAAACTGCTACGGACAAGCCCGAGAACTAGCAGGGCAACCACGAACTTGTGGTATGTAAATAAAAATGTTGGCTTGAAACCGTGACCGCCTCCGGAGAGGCTGATTTGGGAGGATGGGCCTGGAGGAAAATGATGGCCCAGGCCCGCCACTACCGTAACCGGTGGCGATCCTCCGGGGGTTCAGGGGTCCCCATTGACGCGGGTCCCCTGAAAGGGACAGAACCCGCTCGGGCAACTTGGTGCTTGACTGGGGTCAAGGGGTGCTGCCCATTTGCTTAGGGGCAGCATCAGGGCCAGGTTGCTTGGGTGGGAGAAGAGCGGAAGCTGTACCGTTAATAAAGACAACCGTTTAGTAACGTTTAAGAAATGTGCCTCCCGATGTGGGAAGAATGAAAAATGCTTGTGTTTTACCGTTATATCTTTTTCAGTTCGTGAAAAATAAAACCGGTGATGGACGGGCAGCTCGCGGACGGTCTGCATTTTACTAAAGGGGAATGTGGCGCCCTGGACAAGCCAGGTCGTCACAGAACTACACCAACACACCCCACAGCCCGGTTAGGCACACCGAAGCCAAACACAAAATCCTTGTTGCCTTCCTCCAGGGGCTGATGTCCACACCAGGGGGTGGGCCAGGCGGTTGGTCCCGCTCACCGAGGAGTTCACAGTCCTGGAGGCAGGAAAAGGAAGGGGAGTTAGAGTTTTGAAGTGAAAATGAGAGGACGTAAAGTGGTAGAGGAGCAGTCTGAAGGTGGTCCGGGTGTGTGGCCTGGACGGAACAGCAAGGTTGGCAGACGGTGGTGACCGTCTGCAGGAGAGGCTTATTGGAGCGAACCGTAAGGACCGTGGATGGGCGGTGGCCCGGAAGTACCGGATCGGAGAGCAAAAAGAAGCCAGCACCATCCGGTAGGGCTTACGGACCCCGACAAGGCTAGGAGTCGCCGTTGAATTTGTAAAATCCGTTAGCGAAGGGAACCTCCGGGGTTTCCCAGCAGTCAAGACTCGATTAAAGGCGACAGCTCAAACCGTAAAGGGAAACACAGTCACCACCAAGGCTACAGTTCCCAGGGCCAGAGCCTGCGGGCAAAAGGGGCTCCTTCAGCACCCATCCAAGCTGAGGAGCGGGTTACCGGTGGGAACCCATTGGAACCGTACACACTACACAGGTGCAGGGAAAGGCAGTCACCAACAACCTGCCGGGAGGAGAAACACCGCAGCCGTCTGTGGGACCCGTCCATCCAGCCGTATGTTTTACCGGAGACTTTGCATTCATCATTGGCTGAGTGAGTACCACCGTGCCATGCGACACAGCGCTGCCCCCGCGACCCTGCACCTCACCAGGCCCCGTAACCCGCCTGCCATTCCTACCCAATCCCTCACCGGGCCCCGGGAAAACCAACCCCCTACCCACGCAGGGGAGAACCAACATCCAAGCTGCTCCCTGTCATCGCTCCCGGGATCCCCGTCCAGAGCAGCGGTGGTGTCACCAATCTCACCACAACCGTTGGTGGCGTTACGGACAATATCCCTAAACCAAACCACCCCCTTTCACTCACGGGCG
The DNA here is from genome assembly GCF_048569485.1 of Anomaloglossus baeobatrachus. Classification (NCBI taxonomy): domain Eukaryota; kingdom Metazoa; phylum Chordata; class Amphibia; order Anura; family Aromobatidae; genus Anomaloglossus; species Anomaloglossus baeobatrachus. Next base: position 95,907,319 of record NC_134353.1, on the reverse strand, counting down.
AGGAGCGCCGCTCGAGTCCCCAGGATTCGGCCCACCGCTCGAGCCACCACCGAGCAGCAGCAGTAGCAGCCGGACCCGAGCAGTGGGTGAGCGCAGCGTCCCCTCCTCCGTCCGCGACAGTTGCAGACTACTATACGCGTCCCCACCCTGTCAATGTCTGTGATTGGTTGCAGTCAGTTTGCTATATGGTAGTGTAAAAAAAAATAAAAAAAATAATTTTTAGAAATGACGTAGGCTCCCAACCTATTTTGAAATCCAGCGCAGGTAAAACATACAGCTGCAGACAGCAGCTCCCATTCTGTGAGCTTTGCCGTGGTTGGAATTCAAAATAGAGGGGATCCTATGCTGTTTTTTTTCTTTTTTAAATTATTTAAATAAATAATTAAAAAAAAAAGGTGTAGGGTCCCCCCATTTTTATATCCAGCCAGGGTAAAGCACACAGATGGGGGCTGGTATTATTAGGATAGGAGGAGCCATAGATATTGGTCCCCACTAAGCCTAAAAATACCTTCCCACAGCTGCCCATAATGGGCACATCATTTAGATGTGCCAATCCTGGCGCTTTACCCTGCTCATCCTATTTGCCCTGGTGTGGCGGCAATCGGGGTTATAAAAGAGGATAATAACATCTGCGATTTGGCAAAAATTACAGCTGCCATCAAGCCCTGGAATAGTAATGGGAGGTGTCTAAGAGACACCCCCATTACTAATCCTATAAATGAAAAGAAATAAAACTCCAACACCAAAAAAATCCTCTATTTTAAATAAAATACTCACACCCTTTTTTCACCTCTTTATTAACCCCAAAAACACCCTGGCAGATCCAATGTAATCCATAGAGGCTGCAGAGAGTGAAAACATGTCCACTCTCTGCAGGTTCTGGGAATACACTGAATCCAGATAAGAGTGATATTATTAGACAATAGAATAGATTTTTGTGTGTACTGATAGGATATTACAGGCTTGTAGGCAAGGATTCTATCACCTTATATAGCAGCTGGCACTACAGTAAATGCAGCTAAGAGCCGTATTATTGAAAAAGAGAAAAGATTTTCTAAGTAGCAGCAGGTAGGTCTGTGAGGCTATAATCCCTGCCCATATGTCTCTAGTACACTATCCCTTCTGCAGCAGCTTGCCCTACACGAAATGCAGCTGAGAACAATGTTATTATAGAATTACCCCTGAAAAGGACTCTTGGTTTAATGTTGAAGCAGCAGGTACTGTGACGTTAAAACACACTGTCCCTTCGCCAGCAGAACCTCTCACTACATTATTTCTGGGTACAGTGCACTGAGCATAGTGTCACCAGGTCTTATATAGTCCTGATGACAAGATATGGAAAGCCAATCACTTTAAAGGGAACCTGTCAGATGCAATGTGCACCCTTAACCACGTGCAGTTCTGGGTGCATATTGCTAATCCTTGTCTTACTGCCCCAGCATCTAGTAGCATAGATAAAGAGATCTTTAGAAAAAGTATTTGTAAAGATTTTTTATCATATGCTAATGAGGTCAGGGACTAGTCACAAGGGCGTTAGTTCCCTTGCTAGTTGGCCCCCTTCGCATGTCAGCACTCCCACAGGGGCATACTAACATGCTAATGAATGCACAGCATTAGAGGATAGTTGCGCTCACCTCTTGGCTGCCAGCGCTGGTTTTCGGCTCAATGCACAAGATCAAAACATCCAGGGATTTCCGATCATGCACACTACACCAGTACACCCGACTTCATAGTACGCAAAGCTTGTAAGCCTAGGACTTCTGATCATGCGCACTGAGGCAAAAACCAGCAGTGACAGCCGAGAAGTGAGTGTGATCATACATCTGACGCTGTGCATTCATTAGCTTGTTAGTACTCCCCTGTGGGCTTGCTAACATGCAAAGGGGGCCGACTAGCCAAGGGAAGTAACACCCTTGCAACTAGTCCCTGGCCTCATTAGCATAAGATAAAAGATCTTTGGAAATACTTTTTCTAATGATCTCTTTATGGATGCTACTAGATGCTGGGACAGTTAGGCAGGGATTAGAAATATGCACCCAGAACTGCTCATGGTTCTGGGTTCATATTGGATTTGACAGGTTCCCATTAATGCCAGTAGCCAAAATGGCTATGGCGTTACCGTGATTGGCAGGCAATTCCTTCATGTTTAGTGGCTGATAAAAAGCTGTGACACATGCGGTATACCTCCCAACCGTCCCGAATACAGCGAGACTCTCCCGCTTTTGAGCCTTTGCTCCCGAGTGGGAGCTATGTGTCCCGTGGCTCCGCCCACCCACTGTAGCCCCTCCTCGCTGTTTCTCCCTTCTATCCATTACAGAGCCGAGCGCGCTACATGAAGCTCCTGTGACTGCTACTGCTAAGGTATGAATCACCCCACGGCACCAGAGCCGACATCCCCAGCCCCTAAGCCTGTGCGCTTCTCTCCGGCTGTTTTTTCTGACTCCCCGTGTGTTTGATTCTCACTGCTGCAGACACATGGATAATCAGGAAACTGAGGAGAAGACCGTGCAATCAGCGCTTGTTTCCTCTCCTGCAGTTAGCACTGGCCAGAAATAACCTATGAAGAGTTAGCATCTGCTGAGGCTTCAATTAGCTTACCGATCACATGGTCTTCTACCTGCAGAGCTGCTGGGTCCTAGCTGCCCAACAGCTCTGCTTTATCCTGGCTGCCCTACCAGTTAAAGGGAACCTGTCAGGTGCAATATGCATCCAGAACCAGCAGCAGTTCTGTGCATATTGCTAATCCCTGCCTAAGGGGTACTTTACACGTTGCGACATCGCTAGCATCGGCTAGCGATGCCGAGCGCGATAGTACCCGCCTCCATCGCACATGCGATATGTGGTGATTGCTGCCGTAGCGAACATTATCGCTACGGCAGCTTCACACGCACATACCTGCTCGACGATGTCACTGTGACTGCCGAACTATCCCTCCTTCAAGGGGGAGGTGTGTTCGGCGTCAAAGCGACGTCACCGCGGCGTCACTAATCGGCCGGCCAATAGAAGCGGAGGGGCGGAGATGAGCAGGATATAACATCCCGCCCACCTTGACCCTTCCGCATTGCCGTCGGGATGCAGGTAAGGAGATGTTTGTCGCTCCTGCAGGTTTACACCCTGCAATGTGTGCTGCCGCAGGAGCGACAAACAACATCGTACCCAACATTATGAAAATGACCAACGCTACACAGATCACCGATTTTTGACACTTTTGCGATCGTTTATCGGCGCATCTAGGATTTACACGTTGCGATGTCATTACCAACGCCGGATGTGCTTCACTAACGACGTGACCCCGATGATATTTCGGAAGCGATGTCGCAACGTGAAAAGTTCCCCTTACAGTCCCTGTATACACTAGCATAGATAAAGAGAGCTTTAGAAAAAGTATTTTTAAAGATCTTATATCTTATGCTAATGAGCGCGGGGACTATTCCCAAGGCCGTTACTTCGCTTGGCTAGTCGGCTCACATAGAGTGTTAGTACTCACACAGGGGCGTAATAACATACTAACATGCTATGTGAGCCTGAGTCGCCCACCGCTGCGGGGGCCATTTCAGGGACACCGCTCCACCTCCAGGGACGCCGCAGGGACCACGCTTTGGGATCTTCTCTGGCGACAGGTATGTCCGGTTATTTACATCTGAGTTGTGACGCCACTCTCGGTTTGCGGTCAGGGTTATGGGTGACCGCCACTGCAGTTTTAATGAGCGTCTGGGGCTGATGGAATCTGCAGTCGGATGGTGTGACCTCCCAAGAGTGAGGCTGGCCCCAGGGGCTCTGGTGTTTGTGTGTATAACAACAGGTTGCAGAATAATTCAGTCTCAGTCCAAAGTGCCTTGCAACTGGTTTTTACTCACTTTCAAATGCTTCAAAAGGTACCCGGGCGATGCTGAGATACACCAAGAGAGAACCAGGTATCCTTCAGGCTGGTATAAGGGTAACCGTTATCTCGCCTTCCTAGAACTTTTTGTTTCGGTAACCCCTGACTTGAAGTACCGTGGGATTCATCCAGGGAAGTCGCAACTGACTTTTCTCCCCTTTTTGGCCCATTTGCTGGCAGCGTGGACCAAGGCGGATAGCTTCAGGCTCAATCCTCCTTATGGGCCCCCTCGTTGCTGCGGATGCTCGGACTTTAGTTGGTTGGTGTGGGACTTGTGGTCCCCACGCCAGCAGGTTTAGCAGGTAGTTAAACTTGAGCCTACTTCGGGAACCTGTTTTCCCTGCGTGCCTAGCTACCAGAAGATTCCGTACTCGACCAGCTGACTTCCTCAGTGTCTTCCTGACCAACTGACTTCTTCAGCGGCTTTCTGACCGACTTGCTGGCAACCATTCTCCCCCGCCAACGGTTACTATATGGACAGGGTCTGACTAGCGTGTCAGCGCCCCTCACTCCTCTGCGACCACACTCTGCACTCTCCACTGACAGACTCTCCACCGCACCCCTTGATTGGATGTGGAGGCACACCCCCTCCTGGATCTGCCCAGGGGTTCCCTCAATGGTGTGTGAGACCTGGTCACTATGTGTCTGTGAGTACATACCCTATTTCAGCCTTTGGATTACTTGAAGGTACTGACCCAGCATGGGTGCAGTATCCAGTGGCGCCTAACCAGGTCAGGGGCGCCACAAGCCGACTACCAAGCATAAGATATAAGATCTTTAAAACTACTTTTTCTAAAGCTCTCTTTATCTATGCTAGTGCATACAGGGATGGTTAGGCAGGGATTAGCAATATGTACCCAGGACTGCTCCTGGCTCTGAGTACATATTGCACCTGACAGGTTCCCTTTTAAAGGAACCTGTCACCAGATTTGGTGACTATAAGCTGCGGCCACCACCAGTGAGCTTTTATATACGGTATTCTAACATGCTGTATATAAGAGCCCAGGCCGCTGTGCAGAAAGTAAAAATCACTTTATAATACTCACCTAAGGAGCGGTGTGGTGCAGACTGGTCGGATGGGTGACAGGTTACCTTTAATCTCTGTTGGACGGCTGCCCAACTGGTTCGACTCTGCTGGATCCTGGCTGCCCAATCAGTTCTTCTCTGCTGGATCCTGGCTGCCCAACCGCTTTGGCTCTGCTGTGTTCTGGCTGACCAACCGCTTCGGCTTTGCTGCGTCCTGGCTGTCCAACCGCTTCAGCTCTGCTGCATCCTGGCTGCCCAACCGCTTTGGCTCTGCTGCATCCTGCCTGCCTAACCGCTTTGGCTCTACTGTGTCCTGACTGCCAAACTGCTTCAGCTCTCTTGCGTCCTGGCTGCCCAACTGCTTTGGCTCTGTTCCATCCTGGCTGCCCAACTGATTTGGCTCTGCTGCGTCCTTGCTGCCCAAACGCTTCGGCTCTGCTGTGTCCTTGCTGCCCAACCGCTTCGGCTCTGCTGCGTCCTTGCTGCCCAACCGCTTCGGCTCTGCTGCGTCCTGGCTGCCCAACCGCTTTGGCTCTGCTTCATCCTGGCTGCCCAACTGCTTCGGCTCTGCTGCGTCTTGGCTGCCTAACCGGTTGAGCTTTGCTGCGTCCAGGCTACCCAACCGTTTAGCTTTGCTGGATCCTGGATGTCCAACCAGTTCTGCTCTGCTGGATCCTGGCTGCCCAATCATGTCCGCTCTGCTAGATCCTGGCTGCCCAGCCAGTTCCGTTCTGCTCCATACTGGCTGCCCAACCACATCCTCTCTGCTCCATACTGGTTGGTTCAGCTCTGCTCTTTCCTGGCTGCCCAACCAGTTCAGCTCTCCTTGGTTCTGGGTCTACCTTATTAAAGTCAATAGCCACTTCACAGGTCGTGCTAAAATCCTATTTTTTTAGGGCTTCACACAGAAGGCCCCGACGGAGCAATTGATGTTTGGCGAAAACACAAAGTGAACATAGCCTTAAAGTGACAGGTATTAGCTCCCCAATAATAGCACAAATAATACTGCAATGTTGGTTAATTGGGGTTATCTGTCCAGGACTTTTGGATTTTTTTTCTTCAGGGGCTAAGAATTCACAGACAAGTAGTTGTTATCTACCTGCCTGTTCTGCGCAGCGCTGATCTATGCCGACTCAGAGCGATCACAGAGGGTTCCTGGTGGTGATTCTGCAGCTTCATTTGCCTTCACTGTGGAGAGGTGATGGCAACGCTTGATGACAGCAGAACAATAAGTCTTCTCTAATTACTTCTATTAACACTTTCACCCCGGGAGATTTTTCACTTTTTCCTCTCCTTCTTCCAGGAGCTGTAACTTTTCTATTTTTCCGTCAATTTTGCCATATGGGGCTTGTTTCTTGCGGGATGAGTTGTTCTTTTGCATGAAACCATTAGTTTTACCATATAGTCTACTGGAAAACGGGACAAAAATCCAAATGCGGTGAAATTGCAAAAAAAGTGCAATTGCACAATTGTTTTTGGGGTATTTTATTCACCGTGTTAAATATATGGTGAGGCTGACAGGTCAGTAGGATGCCTCAGGTCAGTACGAGTTCATAGATAACAAACATGTATACTTTTACTTTTATCTAAGGGGTTAAAAAAAATCAGAAGTTTGTCCCTCAAAAAATTGGGCTTTTTGCGCTATTTTCCGAGACCCATAGCGTTCTCATTTTTCAGGATCTGGGGCTCAGTGATGGCTTATTTTTTGCATCTTAAGTTAGCGTTTTTAGGGATACAATTTTTGCGCAGATGCTAAGTTTTGATCGCCTGTTATTGCATTTTAAACAATTTTTTACGGCAACCAAAAACCGTAATTTTGGAATTTTTTTCTCGCCACACCGCGTACCGATCAGATTATTTGATTTTATATTTTGATCGGACATTTCTGAACACGGCGATAACAAATATGTGTATATTTTTTATTTTTTAAACATTTTTATTTTCAGTGGGACGAATGGGTGTGGTTATGGGTGTGACTAGTTGTGAAATAGGTGTGGTTAGGGGCATGACCTAAAAATTGCTGCGGTGCGCACGGCGCGCCGCACAGTTTGCCCCTCTTTCCTTTCTTTGAAAGTTGGGAGGTATGCATGCAGGGCGGGGGCTAGACCATGGCACCCGAGTACTAGGATACTCAATCAAGTATTGAGCAACTCAAGCACCCAGATGCTTGATCGAGCACTGAGCAGTGCTGAACATGCTCGCCCATTACTAATTCTTAACCTTTTACTTTTCAGGGTATACTGTGCTGCTACCTCTTCTAACAAAACTGGCCCTACATAGCCAGACATCTGCTTACCTACCCCCGTTATTTGCTATACTTTGCTGTTATTGCTTATACTCCTTACACTGCCATTGACAATAGACAGTTACACAAATCTCCTGCTTGTTCATTCAGTTCTATAACTATACTTTTCTGCTGCTTGGAACAGTGCCCTGTACAGAGTAAAAGAGCTTGAAACTGCTCCAACTTCTTAATTTTTCAAACATGTTGTTGATCCCCAAATCTGGATAATTTTTGGATGGCTTTGCTCTTCCTGCTTTCCATTTGTGAACCTGTTGCTGATTCCAAAATACTTTTGTTTTATCTAGTCTCATTAAAGGTTAAATGTTAATCACCTCATTGCTATATTCATTGATTCCATAATATTAATAATTTTTGGATAGCTTGTTAAAAAGCCATTGCTTCTTCTCATGCCAAACAGCATACCTATTCCTGCTCTCAAAAAGGGATAATTTTGGAAGGCTTGTTACAAAAGCTATGGCTTTTTCATTTAAGAAACGAATAACTTTTTGCTACTGCCCATGCGGGGACAACTTTTTGGACAACTAATTGTCATATAGTCAAGCCTTCTTATGTGTCCATCTTGTACATCACTTGTTTTCACTTCCCCCCAAAAAGGATAAGAATTCTGACTGAAACACTACGGTCTACGAAAAATCACATAGATATGTCTGATTTTGATCAGAGGGATGAAAGATTGGCACATCTCTAATAAATATACTGTTCTTTTTTATACTGTACCAATTTTATACTATCTAATTTTATACAGTACATTCGGGTCCTCTTTTTACTATATAGTAATAATTATATAGTCAGAGCCTCTTTTATCGAATTATTAGAAAATCTCGTGGATATTTCACTCGGGGCTTCTTCACATGAGTGAAGAAATAGCTTTAATATTTTAAAACAAGACTAGTAGATATACTGAACCATGACCTAGAAGAATAAAAACCTTCATAGACATATCCAGTATATATAATAAATGAGATTTACTATACACTGAATGCATGTTATCTAAAGTTTCTTACTGTTGAAACCAAAGTTTACATACACTATCTAACATGAATTCAGAATAAACCTTTCCCATTTTAGATCAATTAGGAACCAAAATTATTTATATTTGCCAATGCCAGAATAATGATAGAGAAAATGTTTTAAGGATTTTTTATTACTTTCTGCAAAGTCAAAAGTTTATGAACACTAAGGGGCCCTTTGCACACTACAACATCGCAAGCCGATGCTGCGATGCCGAGCGCGATAGTCCCCGCCCCTGTCACAGCTGCGAAATCTTGTGATAGCTGCCGTAGCGAAAATTATCGCTACGGCAGCTTCACATGCACTTACCTGCCCTGCGACGTCGCTCTGGCCGGCAACCTGCCTTCTTCCTAAGGGGGCGGGTCATGCGGCATTACAGCGACGTCACACGGCAGGCGGCCAATAAAAGCAGAAGGCGGAGATGAGCGGGACTTAACATCCTGCCCACCTCCTTCCTTCCTCATTGCTGCCGGGACTCTTAGGGGTACTTTTCACACTACGACATCGCAGGTGCGCAAAAGCGGCGAAATCGTATGATCGGTGTAGCGTTGGTCATTTCCATAATTTCGGAAGGACCGATGTTACGATGTTGTTCCTCGTTCCTGCGGCAGCACACATCGCTATGTGACACCGCAGGAACAAGGAACTACATCGTACCTGCGGCCACCGGCAATGAGGAAGGAAGGAGGTGGGCGGGATGTTACGGCCGCTCATCTCCGCCCCTCCGCTTCTATTGGGCGGCTGCTTACTGACGCCGCTGTGACGCCGAACGAACCGCCCCCTTGGAAAGCACGCAGTTCGCCGACCACAGTAACGTCGCTAGGAAGCTAAGTTCGTGTGACGGGTGTTAGCGATGTTGTGCGTCATGGGCAGCGATTTGTCCGTGACGCACAAATGATGGGGGTGTGTGCTTTCACCAGCGAGAACTCTAGCGATGTCGCTGTGTGTAAAGCCCGCTTTAGTGTATGTAAACTTTTGACTTTACAGAAACTAATACCAATTCATTAAAACATTTTCTCTCTCATTATTCTGGAATTATGCAAATATAAATAATTTTGGTTCCTAATTGACCTAAAAGGGGAAAGATTTATTCTGATTTCATGTCAGATAGTGAGAAAAAACATGCAGATGTGTCTATTTAGATAGTGTATGCAAACTTCTGGTTTCAACTGTGTATATCAATATTGTAAGTTTTATATCCATATGACAATATTCATTACGTTTGCGTATCATTGTTTACACCACTCATTAAATTTCGTTTATCATCCTAATATGATGAACAATATATAGCACATTTTCCGGTATGAGTTCTTAGATACTCCTTCACACAATACCACCTGGAGCCTCAATGACCAATCTACAGAAGGGCATAAATCATCCATATCTAGGAAGCGGTTCATAGGGTAGTGGAGAAAAGAAATCAATAGTCACTCTTCAGGTCATTATTAACTTGCAATATTTTAATGAAGGTGGCATTGTGGGAAACGCCATCATGGGCTCGATAAACAGATTTTCAATGGAGCATTTTTCTTGCCAAAGTTAGAAATGACCCGTAGTTTATATCATGTATCAGTAGTTTAACTAGGTAACATTGATTGAGGTGTGTAGAGAGTTGATTATAAAGATAATATTATGCAATTAGATTACTCCATTTACACTATGGAATAGCTTTATGTTTAAATAATAATGCAATGTTATATATGTCATAATACTAGCTTAACCCCTTCCCACCTGAGCATTTTTCTTACCCATTTTACAAGAACCATGACCTTTTTTTAGCATTTTCCAGTCCACGTAGCCAAAAAAGGGCTTGATTCTTTGTTCGACAGGCCATGTTTTTGAATAATATTATTCACTGAACCATATGAACATAATATGCAATAGGGCCACAAAAAAAATGGGAAAAAATTCCAAATGAGGTGAAATAGTGAAAAAAACTTAATTCTTCCATTGTTAGTTTCGATTTAGTTTTTACAGCGTTAAGTTTGTATAGTTTATTTAATATTTTAGTGCTAAAAAACTTTGTAAAGCAACGTTTATGGAGATTTATGTCGCCATTTGCGGTGATGTTGCTTTTTTATACTATTTCTTTGATGAGGGTTCTTTTAATGTGTAAAATGCCTTTTTTATTGACATAAGTTATACTTTTGATTAATTTTAAATTTTCATACTTTGGATTTTTACAGATGAAGGATAGCAAATATGTTTATTTAGAGGTTGGTTTTTTTTTGACAGTAAAAAGTATGATTCAAAAGTTTATATATATATATATATATATGTTTTTATATATATATATAGATATATATATATATATATATATGTATATATACTCGTATATATACAGTCATATGAAAAACTTTGGGCACCCCTATTAATGTTAACCTCTTTTCTTTATAACAATTTGGGTTTTTGCAACAGCTATTTCAGTTTCATATATCTAATAACTGATGGACTGAGTAATATTTCTGAATTGAAATGAGGTTTATTGTACTAACAGAAAATGTGCAATCCGCATTTAAACAAAATTTGACCGGTGCAAAAGTATGGGCACCTCAACATAAAAGGGACATTAATATTTTGTAGATCCTCCTTTTGCAAAAATCACAGCCTCTAGTGGCTTCCTGTAGCTTTTAATGGTTTCCTGGATCCTGGATGAAGGTATATTTGACCATTCCTGTTTACAAAACAATTCCAGTTCAGTTAAGTTTGATGGTCGCCGAGCATGGACAGCACGCTTCAAATCATCCCACAGATTTTCAATGATATTCAGGTCTGGGGACTGGGATGGCCATTCCAGAACATTATAATTGTTCCTCTGCATGAATGCCTGAGTAGATTTGGAGCGGCGTTTTGGATCATTGTCTTGCTGAAATATCCATCCCCTGCGTAACTTCAACTTCGTCATTGATTCTTGCACATTATTGTCAAGAATTTGCTGATACTGAGTTGAATCCATGCGACCCTCAACTTTAACAAGATTCCCGGTGCCGGCATTGGCCACACAGCCCCAAAGCATGATGGAACCTCCACCAAATTTTACTGTGGGTAGCAAGTGCTTTTCTTGGAATGCCGTGTTTTTTTGCCTCCATGCATAACGCCTTTTTGTATGACCAAACAACTCAATCTTTGTTTCATCAGTCCACAGGACCTTCTTCCAAAATGTAACTGGCTTGTCCAAATGTGCTTTTGCATACCTCAGGCGACTCTGTTTGTGGCGTGCTTGCAGAAACGGCTTCTTTCGCATCACTCTCCCATACAGCTTCTCCTTGTGCAAAGTGCGCTGTATTGTTGACCGATGCACATTGACACCATCTGAAGCAAGATGATGCTGCAGGTCTTTGGAGGTGGTCTGTGGATTGTCCTTGACTGTTCTCACCATTCTTCTTCTCTGCCTTTCTGATATTTTTCTTGGCCTGCCACTTCTGGGCTTAACAAGAACTGTACCTGTGTTCTTCCATTTCCTTACTATGTTCCTTAGCGTGGAAACTGACAGTTTAAATTTCTAAGACAACTTTTTGTATCCTTCCCCTGAACAACTATGTTGAATAATCTTTGTTTTCAGATCATTTGAGAGTTGTTTTGAGGAGCCCATGATGCCACTCTTCATAGGAGATTCAAATAGGAGAACAACTTGCAAGTGGCCACCTTAAATACCTTTTCTCATGATTGGATACACCTGCCTATGAAGTTCAAAGCTCAATGAGGTTACAAAACCAATATAGGGCTTTAGTAAGTCAGTAAAAAGTATTTAGGAGTGTTCAAATCGAGAAATTGATAAGGGTGTCCATACTTTTGCATTGGTCAAATTTTGTTTAAATGCAGATTGCACATTTTCTGTAAGTACAATAAACCTCATTTCAATCCAGAAATATTACTCAGTCCATCAGTTATTAGATATATGAAACTGAAATAGCTGTTGCAAAAATCCAAATTGTTATAAAGAAAAAAAGGTTAACATTAATAGGGGTGCCCAAACTTTTTCATATGACTGTATGTATATATATATATATATATATATATATATATATGTTTAGCCACTTACAATACTATGGAATTAATTATAGGAGCATTGACAGTATGCCATGAAGCCCAGCCTAGGGCTAGGCTTCATAAAAGTACAAAGGTGGCCACAACAAGGTCCTTCAATAGATCCTTCTCTGTCTGGCAACCCACGGACACCCTCATGCAAGAGAATTGGCTGATTATGCAAAAATATATTCAGCTCAAACTCTGATCTGAGTGTGAGCTGAGTGTCATTCACTGTGATCTGAGTCTCTCACATTGTTTGAAGAAGACAAGGAACTTAATTTCTCCATCTTCACCATTGTCTGTGTCCTTGTCCAATGTTTGCATGCACCCATACACTTTAATTGGTTCAAGCCGTCAACTATACACTTACAATTGCAGTATGCACCAATTATCTTCTCATGCAAAATGTGCATGAAAAAAAAGCACTGGTGGGCACAGCCCCATAGTATAACATTGGTCTGAGGTATCCTATAAAACATCAGATACCATTCGTCCAATTTATGCTCTAGTTATTTGCTAGTGTAAACGTGCCCAAAATAGTCATGTAGGAGACTGACTTCAGCACTTGGTTAGCTTTTCGAAGCAGATGCCAGCTGTATAATGCAGCTGGCACCTTCTGTGTATGAGCAGGCTTTACTGTGGAAATGGAGAAAGCTGTCAGTCAGTAGCAGGTGACAATTGTATTGAGATCCTCAGCAAACACTAAATTTGTAACACTGGATTTGCAGAATTTTTGAGTGGCTGTATGTACAGTGCCTTGCGAAAGTATTCGGCCCCCTTGAATTTTTCAACCTTTTCTCATATTTCAGGCTTCAAACATAAAGATAAAAATTGTTAATGTTCTGGTGAAGAATCAACAACAAGTGGGACACAATTGTGAAGTTAAATGAAATGTATTGCTTATTTTAAACTTTTATAAAAAATACTAAACTGAAAAAGTGAGGCGTGCAATATTATTTGGCCCCTTTAAGTTAATGGTTTGTAACACCACCTTTTGCTGCGATTACAGCTGCAAGATGCTTGCGGTATGTCTCTATCAGTTTTGCACATCGAGAGACTGAAATTCTTGCCCCTTCAACCCTGTTTGTGATGCCAGGAAAAAGGGTTGTCGCACCCAGGGATATGGAGAACTCGGTTGAGGGCAGTTCTGTGCCTTGGGCCCTTTTTGTAATGGGGGTATTTACAGGGGAGAATATGATAATGTTCACTTGCGGTGTTGCAGCTAAGTGTAGGGAGCCGCCGCTGCCGAATGTCTCTACTGGGGCCGGTGGTATTGCCAGCAAGAATGGTAGACCCTCCGCAAGTAAGGCTTTGCCCCAGAGGGTGTATGACGCGGTAGGCATCGGAAGAAGGTAGTCCACACAAGTATTCAGTGCAACGCTGGTTTACTCCCTTTCTGCAGATGTTAACTGGTTGCCAGAGGCCGTCTGCTTTCGTCTCCAGGTCCCCTTTGTCCCAGTACCAGTCTGGTTCTCTGGTACCTTCCTCCCCTGCAGCTGTCTCTGGTAAGTGGGTCCCTGTGGTATAGAACGCTGGGGGTCCCCGTTCTGTGGTTTGTCCACTTCTGTCCGCCTGACGGTAGCGTGAACCCTGTGGGGTTGGAGTCTCTGGTCCTGTCCCCGGTTCTCGCTTTGCTACTGAGTCTTCGGATTCGTTAGGGTCAACAAGGTCCTTGATGGTCCCCTTTTCTGTGTAGGTGTTAACAGGTCAGCTTGAAGCTCTTTCCTGTCGTAGGGTCCTGTACCCCGTCGGTGCATAGTTCCGGGAGTATTCCACAGTACTCCACTGTCAACCACTTCTCCTGGGTACCAGGTCACAGTTAACCCGAGTCAGGATGTTGCTTCACTTCCACCTTCACTCCTCTACTGCGGTCAACTCGCTGACTACTCTCCACCATCTGCCTCTACCCCCTGGTCAACTAGTGGACTGGATTGGCTCCACCTCTAGGCGGCCATCCCTTGGTCCCACCCAACTGGGTACCATTGTATGGGGAATTGGGGAAAAACTGGAATTACCTGGGTTTTTGTTGTTACTGGCACTGGGGTTCTGGGTACCTAAGGGGGTAGACCCTGCATCCTTGTGGGGATGGAAAACTTTGTAGCACTCTGATGGTCTCAGGGGCGCTACAAGTGCACTGGGGGTGTGTCAATAAACTCTGAGTGCACTGGGCGCATTTCAATGTGCTCTGAGTGCCCAGGGGGTGTGTCAATGTGCTCAGATTGCACTGGGGGTGTGTCAATGTACTCTGAGTGCGCTGTAGATGTGTCAATGTGCTCTGAGTGCACTGGGGGCATGTCAATGGGCTCTGAGTGCCCTGGGGGTGTGTCAATGTGCTCTGAGTGCCCAGGGGGTGTGTCAATGTGCTCTGAGTGCACTGGGGGTGTGTCAATGTGCTCTGAGTGCCCTGGGGGTGTGTCAATGTGCTGAGTGCACTGGGGAGGTGTCAATCTGTTCTGACTGTACAGGGGACGTGTCAATGTACTCTTGAGTGCACTGTAGGTTTGTCAATGTGCTCTGAGTGTGTGACGCCCTGGACTAGCCAGGTAGTCACAGTTAGTGCCCCACATAATACCGGTCCCCTAAAAAAGAGTCATCAGCCAACCATAAAAACCCTAGTAGTCACCTCCCTCAGTGCCTGATGAACACACTAGGGGGCGGAGCCAGGCAGTTGGCACACCCACTGAGGTGTTTAGAGGGCCTGAGGCAGGAAAACAGAAGGAGAGGAGTTTTAAAGTTGAGGAGTGGAGGAGGTGAGGCCTGTGAGACAGGCCGGTGACAGTCTGACAGGTGTGAGGTTCGTAGCCCGAACACCTTGGCTAGGAGGCAAGCTATGGCCTCAGCCTGCAGGAGCCGGGAAGACGGCTCAGTGGAACCGTGGTGGACCGGGACAGGGTAGTGGCCCGCCGGTATCGACCCGGGGAACCGACTCGGAAACCGGAGCACACAGGGGGGTACTCAGACCCCGAAACCAGGTCCAGAATTTACTGAACTGAGTTTATTAACTGATTGCGGTCTGGACTATAGGTCCTTTCCCATCCAAGTCCTGACTGAAGACAACAGCCCACCAAGGGGGATAGAAAGCCACCGCACAGGCAGAGAGATCCCACGAGCCAGCGTCTGTGGGCAAACGGGCTCTCCCGACATACACAAAGCCGGGGAGCAGACTCCCGTCGCTGAAGCGCAGGCAGTCTACAGCTACACAACACGGTGCAAGAGAAAGGCAGAGACCACCATCCAGGTGGAAGACCCGACCGCGGACGGCTGCGGGCACCGACCACCATCAACTTGGTTTACCAGAGACTTGTGTGTGTCAATAACAGTGAGTACAACAGTGCCCTCCGGCCACGCACATAACCCTGCACCGCCCAGCTGTCCCCAACGGGTCCCGAGGCCATCATCCCTGCCCACGGAGGGGTTAACATCTGGCTGCACTACCATCTCCCTCGGGTGCCCCGTAACTTCAGCGGTGGTATCTACCTTCACCACATCCCGTGGGTGGCGTCACGAACTCAAGCACGGCTCCGGCCGTGCACCTACCTAACCCCCACCAAAAGCGCCAGCATCCCCTTTCAGAGCGAAGCGACTCCGGGTCTAGAGGCACTCGATCCACCCACCAATGAGCCCGGATCCGAGTGGCTCGGCTGCAGCCGAGCACGGGGCGGTACAAGTGCACTGTAGGTGTGTCAATGTGCTCTGAGTGCACTGGGGGCATGTCAATGTGTGTGTGCCCTGTGGGTGCGTCAACGTGCTCTGAGTGCCCTGGGGGTGTGTCAATGTGCTCTGAGTGACCTGGGGGTGTGTCAATGTGCTCTGAGTGCCATGGGGGTGTGTCAGTGTGCTCTGAGTGTATCAGGGGTGTGTCAATGTGCTCTGAGTGCACTGGGGGCATGTCAATGTGCTCTGTGTGCCCTGAGGGGGTGTCAATGTGCTCTGAGTGCACTGGGGTTGTGTCAATGTGCTCTGAGTGCACTGGGGCTGTGTCAATGTGCTCTGAGTGCCCTGGGGATGCGTCAATGTGCTCTGAGTACATCAGGGGTGTGTCAATGTGCTCTGAGTGCCCTGGGGGTGTGTCAATGTGCTCTGAGTGCCCAGGGGATGTGTCAATGTGCTCTGAGTTCCCTGGGGGTGTGTCAATGGGCTCTGAGTGCCCTGGTGGTGTGTCAAGGTGTTCTGAGTGCCATGGGGGTGTGTCAATGTGCTCTGAGTGCCATGGGGGTGTGTCAATGTGCTTTGAGTGCACTGGGAGTGTGTCAGTGTGCTCTGAGTGCACTGGGGGTGTGCCAATGGGCTCTGAGTGCCTTGGGAGTGTGTCAATGTGCTCTGAGTGCGCTGGTTGTGTGTCAATGTGCTCTGAGTGCCCTGGGGGTGTGTCAATGTGCTCTGAGCGTCCTGGGGGTGTGTCAATGTGCTCTGAGTGCACTGGGAGTGTGTCAATGAGCTCTGAGTGCCCTGGGGTGTGTCAATGTGCTCTGAGTGCCCTGGGGGTGTGTCAATGTGCTCTGAGTGCCCTGGGGGGGTGTCAAAGTGCTCTGAGTGTCCTGGGTGTGTGTCAATGTGCTCTGAGTGCCCTGGGGTGTGTCAATGTGCTCTGAGTGCCCTGGGGGTGTGTCAATGTGCTCTGAGTGCCCTCGGGGTGTGTCAATGTGCTCTGAGTGCACTGGGGGTGTGTCAATGTGCTCTGAGTGCCCTGGGGGGTGTGTCAATGTGCTCTGAGTGCCCTGGGGGTGTGTCAAAGTGCTCTGAGTGCCCTGGGGGTGTGTCAATGTGCTCTGAGTGACCTGGGGGTGTGTCAATGTGCTCTGAGTGCCCTGGGGGTGTGTCAATGTGCTCTGAGTGCCCTCGAGGTGTGTCAATGTGCTCTGAGTGCCCTGGGGGTGTGTCAATGTGCTCTGAGTGCACTAGGGGGGTGTCAATGTGCTCTGAGTGCCCTGGGGGTGTGTCAATGTGCTCTGAGTGCCCTGGGGGTGTGTCAATGTGCTCTGAGTGCCATGGAGGTGTGTCAATGTGCTCTGAGTGCCATGGGGGTGTGTCAATGTGCTCTGAGTGCCATGGGGGTGTGTCAATGTGCTTTGAGTGCACTGGGAGTGTGTCAGTGTGCTCTGAGTGCACTTGGGGGGTGTCAATGTGCTTTGAGTGCCTTGGGAGTGTGTCAATGTGCTCTGAGTGCGCTGGTTGTGTGTCAATGTGCTCTGAGTGCATCAGGGGTGTGTCAATGTGCTCTGAGTGCCCTGGGGGTGTGTCAATGTGCTCTGAGTGCCCTGGGGGTGTGTCAAAGTGCTCTGAGTGTCCTGGGTGTGTGTCAATGTGCTCTGAGTGCCCTGGGGTGTGTCAATGTGCTCTGAGTGCCCTGGGGGTGTGTCAATGTGCTCTTAGTGCCCTCGGGGTGTGTCAATGTGCTCTGAGTGCACTGGGGGTGTGTCAATGTGCTCTGAGTGCCCTGGGGGGTGTGTCAATGTGCTCTGAGTGCCCTGGGGGTGTGTCAATGTGCTCTGAGTGACCTGGGGGTGTGTCAATGTGCTCTGAGTGCCCTGGGGGTGTGTCAATGTGCTCTGAGTGCCCTCGAGGTGTGTCAATGTGCTCTGAGTGCCCTGGGGGGGTGTCAATGTGCTCTGAGTGCACTGGGGGGGGTGTCAATGTGCTCTGAGTGCCCTGGGGGTGTGTCAATGTGCTCTGAGTGCCCTGGGGGTGTGTCAATGTGCTCTGAGTGCACTGGGGCTGTGTCAATGTGCTCTGAGTGCCCTGGGGATGCGTCAATGTGCTCTGAGTGCATCAGGGGTGTGTCAATGTGCTCTGAGTGCCCTGGGGGTGTGTCAATGTGCTCTGAGTGCCCAGGGGATGTGTCAATGTGCTCTGAGTTCCCTGGGGGTGTGTCAATGGGCTCTGAGTGCCCTGGTGGTGTGTCAAGGTGTTCTGAGTGCCATGGGGGTGTGTCAATGTGCTCTGAGTGCCATGGGGGTGTGTCAATGTGCTTTGAGTGCACTGGGAGTGTGTCAGTGTGCTCTGAGTGCACTGGGGGTGTGCCAATGGGCTCTGAGTGCCTTGGGAGTGTGTCAATGTGCTCTGAGTGCGCTGGTTGTGTGTCAATGTGCTCTGAGTGCCCTGGGGGTGTGTCAATGTGCTCCGAGCGTCCTGGGGGTGTGTCAATGTGCTCTGAGTGCACTGGGAGTGTGTCAATGAGCTCTGAGTGCCCTGGGGTGTGTCAATGTGCTCTGAGTGCCCTGGGGGTGTGTCAATGTGCCCTGAGTGCCCTGGGGGGGTGTCAAAGTGCTCTGAGTGTCCTGGGTGTGTGTCAATGTGCTCTGAGTGCCCTGGGGTGTGTCAATGTGCTCTGAGTGCCCTGGGGGTGTGTCAATGTGCTCTGAGTGCCCTCGGGGTGTGTCAATGTGCTCTGAGTGCACTGGGGGTGTGTCAATGTGCTCTGAGTGCCCTGGGGGGTGTGTCAATGTGCTCTGAGTGCCCTGGGGGTGTGTCAAAGTGCTCTGAGTGCCCTGGGGGTGTGTCAATGTGCTCTGAGTGCCCTGGGGGTGTGTCAATGTGCTCTGAGTGCCCTGGGGGTGTGTCAATGTGCTCTGAGTGCCATGGGGGTGTGTCAATGTGCTCTGAGTGCCATGGGGGTGTGTCAATGTGCTCTGAGTGCCATGGGGGTGTGTCAATGTGCTTTGAGTGCACTGGGAGTGTGTCAGTGTGCTCTGAGTGCCCTCGAGGTGTGTCAATGTGCTCTGAGTGCCCTGGGGGTGTGTCAATGTGCTCTGAGTGCACTGGGGGGGTGTCAATGTGCTCTGAGTGCCCTGGGGGTGTGTCAATGTGCTCTGAGTGCCCTGGGGGTGTGTCAATGTGCTCTGAGTGCCATGGGGGTGTGTCAATGTGCTCTGAGTGCCATGGGGGTGTGTCAATGTGCTCTGAGTGCCATGGGGGTGTGTCAATGTGCTTTGAGTGCACTGGGAGTGTGTCAGTGTGCTCTGAGTGCACTTGGGGGGTGTCAATGTGCTTTGAGTGCCTTGGGAGTGTGTCAATGTGCTCTGAGTGCGCTGGTTGTGTGTCAATGTGCTCTGAGTGCATCAGGGGTGTGTCAATGTGCTCTGAGTGCCCTGGGGGTGTGTCAATGTGCTCTGAGTGTCCTGGGTGTGTGTCAATGTGCTCTGAGTGCCCTGGGGTGTGTCAATGTGCTCTGAGTGCCCTGGGGGTGTGTCAATGTGCTCTGAGTGCCCTCGGGGTGTGTCAATGTGCTCTGAGTGCACTGGGGGTGTGTCAATGTGCTCTGAGTGCCCTGGGGGGTGTGTCAATGTGCTCTGAGTGCCCTGGGGGTTTGTCAATGTGCTCTGAGTGACCTGGGGGTGTGTCAATGTGCTCTGAGTGCCCTGGGGGTGTGTCAATGTGCTCTGAGTGCCCTCGAGGTGTGTCAATGTGCTCTGAGTGCCCTGGGGGGGTGTCAATGTGCTCTGAGTGCACTGGGGGGGTGTCAATGTGCTCTGAGTGCCCTGGGGGTGTGTCAATGTGCTCTGAGTGCCCTGGGGGTGTGTCAATGTGCTCTGAGTGCCATGGGGGTGTGTCAATGTGCTCTGAGTGCCATGGGGGTGTGTCAATGTGCTCTGAGTGCCATGGGGGTGTGTCAATGTGCTTTGAGTGCCTTGGGAGTGTGTCAATGTGCTCTGAGTGCGCTGGTTGTGTGTCAATGTGCTCTGAGTGCATCAGGGGTGTGTCAATGTGCTCTAAGTGCCCTGGGGGTGTGTCAATGTGCTCTGAGTGCATCAGGGGTGTGTCAATATACTCTGAGTGCACTGACATGCCTACATTGTGCTTCTAAGCTCATTTTTGGGTGACTTCAAAGCTTGATTTCTTATTTTTCACCACTGACACATTTAATCACTATAAAACCAGTATCATTGATATTGTTCTACTAGGCCCTACAACGATTACCCACTAGTTAAAGCAGTAAAATTGTTATTTTTAAAATTACCTGAGTTAATGAGCTATTCCCCCCCAAACAAAATAACTTATCCCCTATCCTTAGATAGGAAATAACTTACTGATTAGTGCTCAGCTTTCTCAGGCAATGTCATTGAATAGTATAGATGTTCATCATGTGTATAGTAGATAACATGCTTTTATGGGGTCTGTAGCACAATGGGGTCCTATGAGCTCTGCCGGATAGAGCAGTAGTCAGGTGTGTGTGACCACAGCTCTATCTCTGTCTCATTTAACAACATGATATTTAATTCTGAATTCAGCTGGAAAAAAAACCTGTCTGTATCCTTTATATAAAGCATGTGGCTGCGTAGACATAGATGAGATGTATGTTAGAGCTACAGCCGTGTGCATAAGCCCTAAGACTTTTATACGTGCTCTATTTTCACCAGGAGGTAGACAGTGTTATTAGTATTTTACAGATCATCTTGGATTATTTTGGGATTAGGATTTATCAGTCGGAGATCATAAATTATAGAAATCCTGTTTCCTTTCTCCTCACAGTCCATCATTGTGGAATAAGTGATAATAGTTAATACCTACATCGCTCCTGTATTTAATGAACGGTGGTCTTGGGAATATTACTTACATCCACGTCGGTCTATAAATAAAGGTTAATAAAACAATCTGCTTGTGTGTGACATACACATGTAATTTCCTGTGCCGCATCTTCTATCACATGTCAGGATAAAGAGCCGCTGCTTCTCTATTCCCTGTAAGCGATTTATCTGTCGGTGTCTCGCTGAGCCCAGTTTTAGATGTTAGACATCCCAATCACACACTGACATATAGCACATAGCATCCTGGTCAGCTCAGAAAATGCAAAAAATTATATCTATCTATGTGTAATAATGGTGTAATAAAAATAATACATCAGTATGTCCAATCTTGTCACCCTTGGAGCAACCTTGCAAAAAAAAAAAAAGAGAAAAAAAAATTATGACCACCTACCAAGCATATATATATATATATATATATATATATATATATATTTATTTATATACAGTGGGTACGGAGAGTGTTCAGACTCCTTTAAATTTTTCACTCTTTGCTTCATTGCAGCCATTTGGTAAATTCAAAAAAGTTCTTTTTTTTCTCATTAATATGCACTCTTTACTCCATTTTGACAGACAGAAAATGAAATGTAGAAATTTTTAGAAATGTATTAAATAAGAAAAACTGAAATATCACATGGTCTTAAGTATTCAGACTCTTTGCTCAGACACTCATATTTAAGTCATATGTTGTCTATTTCCTTGTGATCCTCCTTGAGATAGTTCTACTCCTTCATTCGAGTCAGAGGTGTTTAATTAAACTGATAAGACTTGATTTGGAAAGGCGCACACCTGTCTATATAAGACCTCACAGCTCACAGTACATGTCAGGCCAAATGAGAAATCATGAGGTCAAAGGAACTGCCCAAGGAGCTCAGAGACAGAATTGTGGCAAGGCACAGATCTGGCCAAGGTTACAAAAGAATTTCTGCAGTAATAAAGATGCGGTACATTCTGGTATACTCTGTGACCATTTTTGACTGGCCCAGCCAGAGCCCTGACCGAAAGCCAATTGAGCATCTCTGGAGAGACCTGAAAATGGTGTCCACCAACGTTCACCATCCAACCTGACTGAGCTGGAGAAGATCTGAAAGGAAGAATGGCAAATCCATATCCAGGTGTGAAAAACTTGTTGCATCATTCCCAAGAAAACTTATGGCAGCTCAAAAGGCTGCTTCTACTCAATACTGAGCAAAGGGTCTGAATACTTATGAACATGTGATGTTTCAGGTTTTTCTTGTTTAAAAAATGTGCAAAAATTTCTACAGTCCTGTTTTTTTTTTCAGTGAAGATGGGGTGCAGAGTGTACATTAATGAGAAAAAATGAACTTTTTTGAATTTACCAAATGGCTGCAATGAAACAAAGTGAAAAATTTAAAGGGGTCTGAATACTTTCCGTACCCACTGTGTGTATATATATATATATATATATATATATATATATATATATATATGTATATTTATTTTTTTAAATGACTAAAGGCTACTTTACACACTGCGATATCGGTCCCGATATCGCTAGTGTGGGTACCCGCCCCCATCTGTTGCACGACACGGGCATATCGCTGCCTGTGCCGCACAACATCGCCCAGAGCCGTCACACATACTTACCTGTTCGGCGACGTCGCTGTGACCGGCGAACCGCCTTCTTTCTAAGGGGGCGGTCCGTGCGGCGTCACAGCGACGTCACTGAAACGTCACTAAACCGCCGCCCAATAGCAGCGGAGGGGCGGAGATGAGCGGGACGTAACATCCCGCCCACCTCCTTCCTTCTGCATAGCAGCCGGGAGGCAGGTAAGGGGAGCTTCCTCGTTCCTGCGGCGTCACACTCAGCGATGTATGCTGCCGCAGGAACGAGGAACAACTTCGTTACTGCTGCAGTAATGATTTTTAAGAATGGACCCCCATGTCGCCGATTAGTGATTTTGCACGTTTTTGCAACGATGCAAAATCGCTTATCGGTGTCACACGCAACGGCATCGCTAATGCGGCCGGATGTGCGTCACAAATTCCGTGACCCCAACGACTCCGCATTAGCGATGTCGCAGCGTGTAAAGCCCCCTTTAGTCAAATATGAAAACAATAAATAGGTCAATGGAGGCTGCAAATCACAATTCTGACATTCTGCTTTAAAAAAAAAGGCTTTGCTTTTCAGTAACACCTAGGCTTGCTTCTTCTGGCACAAAACCTGTGTCTGCACATCTAGAATTCCCTAACAGGTATAGGCAAAACCACCAAGAAAGGAAATAGTGACGGAAACCAAAATATAAGAAGAATATAAGAATAAAATATCATATTTTTATTTCAAATTTCTTTTTAAAAACATAACATACATAGGATAAGAATAGGGGCAGAGATATTCTTGAATGGCTGCAGCACCATTAAAAGTAACAGTGCATGTGAAACCAAGTATCCTACTGCATATCACAGATAAGGCTAACTAAAGTGAATAAGGTTGTTTACATGCCTGTGATGCCTATAAAGTATTTTTATATAACAAATTAATACATAAGGGGTGGGAATAAAATATAAAGTGGCCCCTGAAGAAGTTATTTGCAGATGAAACGTGCATCGGGGACGGCAGCACACCGCATCAGTAAACCCTTTACCAAGGTAATTTATTACATCCATTGATATTCATATCACTTGGCTCCTTTCTAATATCTCATGCAGAGTGCGGGAAGATTTTCTATGAAGCATTATAATCATTGGGGATATCTATTGCATTTACACACTTTATATTTTATTCCAACCCCTTATGTATTGTTATATAAAAATCCTTTATAGGCATGTAAGGGGTAAGGGGGGTGTAGGGCTCAGCCCACCCCAGACCTGCAGACTGGCCATGTATAAAGTATGTTGCATTTACTGTGTGTGTATTTGGTAAACGGCCACTGGATGGCCGCATGGGGTAAGCTACTTCCCTTGGTGCTCTCAGTCAAGAGAGAGCTAATGGCAGGAAGGAGCTTAGTTAGTAAAAAGCTTAGCAAGACAGGAAATGAGAGAAGTGTCCCCCAGAGTAGCAGAGAGATACCACATCTGTGGGAGGTGTGAGGTGAATCCCCTAGGAGAAGAAACTGAGACCCTCTGGGTCATATCCCGGCACCGGATACGTGGAACCCTGGTGAGAGGTGGGCTGACTGAACCACGTCCCAAAAGGGTGAAGTCCAGATGGCCCTGATGGTGGCTGACTCCTGGCATATACCCAACAAATCCCTTCTCCAGGCTGAAGGTCAGTGGGCTCCTCAGGAGTAGGAGTAGGTCCTGACAAACCGGGACCCCCATCATAGCTTATAGCTATCCCTGTGGGTGGGAAATGGACCCCCGAGTTGACTATATGACTCTGCCCAACAGAATGAAGATGAGAGAGGGGATGAGGGGGTCTAGGAAACGAGTACCAGGGATATGACTGGCCGGTACATTGAATGTGGCTCCGGTTGCTAAGGGCACTTGCCGCAGTGGAGCGGATGTCCAAAGGACTGTGTATGTTCAAGTTGGTGTTCCCTGTAACATTGAAGATGTTTCTTCACCACCCACCATTGGCGTGATGTAAATCATTTGGAACTGTTTGATAGTAAAGAAACGTTGGTTGAAAAGAATACAGCTTCTGTGTGGTGTTTGTAGACACTGGGGCCTTCTGCAGTCGGCAGCTGGGAAGTGGCCCAGAAGGAAAGTAAGGAAGTCCTGGCTTACAGCCTTCAAGAGTGTGTCCCACACCACAAATCCCAGCACCCCTTCCCCTTCATTAGATCAGTGGCGGTGCAGAACACTTCCAGGGCTGCGCTGCTGCTTGAAGGCAATGTCTGCCACAACTACTGGAGCACCCCGCCGCCCATCTTACAGGCATCACAGGCATATAAAAACCTTATGCACTTTATTTAGCCTTGTCTGTGATATGGAGTAGGATACTTGGTTTCACATGCACTGTCACTTTTAATGGCGCTGCTGCTGCTATTCAGGGAATATCTCTGTCCTTATTTTTATCTTATGTATGTTATGTTTTTAAAAATAAATTTGTAATAAAATAAATCTTTATTTTTATATAGCGCAAAAATATTCCTCAGAGCTTTACATACATCAGAAACACTGTCCCCATTGGGGCTCACAATCTAAATGCCCATCACTATGTCTTTGAAGTGTGGGAGGAAACCGGAGGAATCCCACGCAAACACGGTGAAAACATACAATCTCCTTGCAAATATTGTCCTTGGTGGGATTTGAACCCAGGACCCCAACGCGGCAAGACTGCAGTGCTAACCACTGAGCCACCTTGCTGCCCTATGATAATTTATTCTTATATTTTGGTTTCCGTCACTATTTCCTTTCTTGGTGGTTTTGCATACTCCTGTTAGGGAATTTTAGATGTGCATACTCACTTGCGGTGACGAATAATGGAGTTTTACCTGAGTCTGCAGTGTGATATTTGAAAGACGTGTTCTTAAAGGTATTTAATTTGCATTGAGTGAGGTCCCTCCCATCTAGTCAGAATGTGGCCAAGAGTCTGCATATTGCATAATCGCAGCCATATGACCATTATTCTGGAAACCAGCAAATCCTCACAGTGCAGAGTGTGAGATGTGAGGACTAACAAGTCTGCAGTCACACAGAGCGACACATAGAGGGACCTCAGACTTGTTGATTTAGACCGGACAATTCATAAACAGAAAGCAAATAGTTGTTTTTTTTTACTGAAGTGGCAGAATATTCTATCTAAACTGAAAGACAGAAATTTAAGAGTAAATCCCCCAAGTCATCTTCAGGTTGTCCTTGATAAAAAAGAAGTCAGGAGCCATCACAAATTTTATCAACCTTTTCACTGGAGGTAAATGTGCTGCTCCCCTGCGGCTAATAGATTAATTTGCATCAGT
The DNA here is from genome assembly GCF_048569485.1 of Anomaloglossus baeobatrachus. NCBI lineage: Eukaryota > Metazoa > Chordata > Amphibia > Anura > Aromobatidae > Anomaloglossus > Anomaloglossus baeobatrachus. The sequence goes on along the minus strand of NC_134353.1, from coordinate 95,881,681 downwards.
AGAAAATGAAGAAGAGCTTGCATTTCCAAGATAAACTTAATAGCTGGTTTTCTTTATTTGTGTATTTGAATAAAATATTATTTGCAAAGTTCCATATAGATCCGCTGATGACTTTAATTACAACCCTCAGCTGTCTTTTTTACCTTGGTTGGTTATCAAGAGCAGGGAGGATCCCACACCATTTTTTAAAATTGTTTATTTAAATATTTAAAAAAAATGGCCTGGGTCCCCCTGTTTTTGATAAACATTCAAAGTAAGTCAGATAGCTGGGGGCTAGTATTATCTGGCTGGGAAGGTTCATGTTTATTTGGTCCTTCCTAAAGGTAGCAGCCTGCAGCCGGCCCAGAAGGGGTACATGCATTACATGCACCATATCTGTTTCTTTGAATGGCTCTTCTCAAAAGCCCAGGGATTAGTAATTGATAGATGTCTATCTGACAGACAACTCTATTACTAACCTGGTAAGTGTGCAGTTAAAAAACAAACATGCACAGGAAAAAAGACTCCCCCATACTCTCTCATTCACCAATTTATTAATTAAAAATAAATCCTCAAAGTTGTGATGTAATCCAATGGTGTAATGTCCTACAATGCCCATTGAATTCTATGGAGCCTCATTCTGAGGACATTAAACCATTGGATTCTGGCGGCACTTTGAGGATTTTTGTGATCAAGGGAGTGTGCATTAATCTTTATACAAATAAGCTGTTTTTACCTGTGTGTGTTTGTTTTTTAACTGTACATTTAGCACGTAAGTAATGGGAGTATCTGATCAACACCTCTCCATTACTAATCCCTGTGCTTGATGACAGCTGTCAAATCACAGATGACATGAACCTTGAAAAGTATTACCTCAATTGCCACTGCATCAGGGCAATCGGCAAGAGCCAGTCAAAGGGCAAGAATTGGTGCATCTAATTGGCCATGGGCCTTTCCAACCCGATAATAAAAGGCCCTGGCTGTCTGCTTTACCTTGGCTGGTTATCAAAAATAAGGGAGACCCCATGCTGTTTTTTAAACCCTTTAAATAAATAATTTAAAAAAAAGGCGTGGGATCCCCTTTATTTTTGATAACCAGCCAAGGGAAAGCAGACAGCTGAGGACTGCAGCTTTACCTGCACTGGTTATCAAAAATAGGGAAAAATAGGAGAAACTCCATGTCATTTTTTCTTTACTTATTCCCTATTTACATTTGTTTGCAGGGTAATAGTCCTGCTCTTACCCTATTTTGCTTCCTTTTGCAGCCCTCTAGCTCTTACCATTTTATTGCAATTTTTCAGCACCAAAGTTTGGGTCTACATTGACTTTTATGGTGTTCTGGTTTCAAGTTAATTACAGGTCAATTCTGTGTCCTGAACCAAAGTCTGACCGCACCCAGTGAACCATAACTTTCATGGGTATACATGAGTGAACTCGAACTGTAAGGTTTGGGGTTTTTACCAAACACAGACTTTTTAAAAAAAATTAGTGTCTGCATTTGGAGTTTGGGTGCTGTATGTATGCTAAGCAGTTGATCAAGCATTGGTGTGCTAGGGTACGCTAGGTGCTTGGCCCAGAGCGAGCCTCTTGCAATCTCTGAACGTCTCTCACTGGGGGTAATAACAACATTTTCAGGTGTAGGGTGTTAAACAAAACACCCTCCCTCCCCTGGAAATGCTTTGTTTATGGCTGGATGTCTGTTGGTGTAGAACCAAACTTCCCGATCATTGACTATTATTGCGTTTCAGGTCAAGTCCGGGTCCTAAACTGAACTTTACCTAAAATCCAGCTGAACTCGGCGAACCTGAACTTCTACGGGTTCATTCAACTCTATTCATGGGTCCGCTCATAAATAATGGTAACTTGTAACTCTCTACTTGTACAAATAAACTTTTCCTCGCAGACCATTTTTGCTGGCATATAGCTAGTCATCACAGATGTACACTGGGTAGGCAAGCTCTTAAGGGTGCTTCACACGCTGGGACATCGCTAACGATATATCGTTGGGGTCACGGTGTTTGTGACGCACATCCAGCATTGTTAGCGACATCGCAGCGTGTGACAGCTAGGAGCGACGATCAACGATCGCAAAAACGGCAAAAATCGTTGATCGTTGACACGTCGCTCCAAATCATAATGTCGTTGGTGTTTCATTCCGCAGGTTGTTCATCGTTCCTGCGGCACCACACATCGCTGTGAGTGACACTGCAGGAACGACTTACATCATCCTACCTGAGTCCATCGGAAAGGAGGAAGGAAGCAGGTGGGCGGCATGTTCCGGTGTCGCGGGCGGAGGAGGGGACGCCGCGCTTACCCACTGCTCGGGTCCGGCTGCTGCGGCTGCCGTTGCTCGGTGGCTCGAGTGGTGGGCCGGATCCCGGGGATTCGAGCGGCGCTCCTCGCCTGTGAGTAAAAGGGGTGGCTGGATTGGGGGATCTAGTCCGTGACGCCACCCACGGTTGTGGTGAGGTTGTGGACGGGGATCCCGGGAGTGGTGACAGGGAGCAGCTAGGATGTTGTTTCTCCCATCCGTGGGTAGGGGGATCGGTTGTCCCGGGGCCCGGTGAAGGAGTGGGGAGGATGATGGCAGGCGGGCTACGGGACCTGGTGAGGTGCAGGGTCGCGGGGGCAGCGCGGTGCCGCACAGCACGGTGGTACTCACTCAGCCAGTAATTTACACAGAGTCTCTAGTCAAACAAACGGCTGGATGGACGGGTCCCACAGACAGCTGCGGTAGCTCTCCCGGTAGGTTGATGTTGACTGCCTTTCCCTGCACCCGTGTTGTGTTTACGGATCCAATGGCTTCCCACCGGTAACCTGCTCCCCAGCTTGGATGGATGCTGAGGGAGCCCCTTTTGCCCGCAGGCTCTGGCCCTGGGAACTGTAGGCTTGGCGGTGACTGTGTTTCCCTTTTCGGTGTGAGCTGTTGCCTTCAATCGGGTCTTGACTGCTGGGAAACCCCGGAGGTTCTCTTCGCTAATGGATTTGACCAGTTTTACGGCGACTCCCAGCCTGGTCGGGGTCCGTAGGCCCTGCCGAATGGTGCTGGCTTCTCTTCACTCCTCGATCCGGTACCGGCGGGCCACCGCCTGTCCCCGGTCCTTACGGGTCACTCCAATCAGCCTCTCCTGCAGACGGTCACCACCGTCTGCCAACCTTGCTGTTTTGTGCCCGGCCACACACCCGGACACGGTCAGTCTCCTCTACTACCACTTCACTTCCTAAAACTGATCTGAAAACTGTCCTTCCTTTTCCCGCCTCCAGGACTGTGAACTACTCGGTGGGCGGGGCCAACCGCCTGGCCCACCTCCTGGTGTGGACATCAGCCCCTGGAGGAAGGCAACAAGGATTTGTGTTTGACCTAGATGTGCCTAGCCGGGGTGTGGGGTGTGTTGTTGTAGTACCTGTGACGTCCTGGCTTGTCCAGGGCGCCACACCGGCCCTACTCCCCTACTCTTCTATTGGGCAGCCGTTTTGTGATGCCACTGTGATGTCACTGTGATGTCAAACGCACCTCCCCCTTGAATGAGGGATTGTTCGGCAGCAACAGTGACATCGCTGAACAGGTATGTGCGTGTGACGCAGCCGTAGCGATATTGTTCGCTACGGCAGCGATCACCACATGTCGCAAGAACGACGGGGGTTGGTGCTATCGCTCGCGACATCGCTAGCAATCGCTAGCAATGTCGCAGCGTGTAAAGCACCCTTTAGTGTGCAACATATCATGCTATTAAATATTGGCATAAAATTTCAGTATCTCTACATTTCCAATATTTAATAGTATTAGTGTATCCAGTTACATAATATCTTATCTTCTATTACTGCTTTATTTTATAATACTGAAGCACAAGCTTGAAATTGTGCATCCAAGTGTTAGTTAGTAGGTCAGTGGTTACATTAAATTTTGCCCCAGAAGACAGAAAAAAATCACAGAATGTCCTTCAAATCATCTTTCAACTAATCCCGAAAGGGGACACAGAGCAAATGACAAAGGAAATCTATCAGTTGTGTGAAAAACTGATCTCATTCTCTGCACCCAGTGGTGGACAAAGGTCTTCCTCCCATAATAAATGCTATCTGTTATCTCGAGGTAATATAGAATAGGTATAGCCTATAACTATAGCTGGCCCTATGCAGAGACATGAAATAGGTTGAGATGTGTCAAGAGTTAACAATCTGATAGCGGACAATATTTGTAAAGTCAAAATTTGACTGAAGAATAAGCTATTTCTGGATGTGCCCATGCTCCCCTTACATCTTTGGACAAGTGGCCCAAATCTCTATTTGCAGCAAATGAGTATGAGGCCTACACCTTATACTCTTCTCTCAGTGACCTGCTCCACAGCCCGAGATCGTTAGTCCGGCTCTCTAAGCACCTCAAGACATTAGTGTTCATGCTCTGCCCCAAGAATGCCGGAGCTAGTGAGATTTTGGGCAGGTGAGCAAGTCACAGAGAACAGTGACCTGTCAATAAGCAAAAAGGTAGCGAGACCTGAGACCTCTAAGAGAGCTGTAAGAGCAGGACCTCTGCATTTGCATTTTAGTAACATGAAACTTGTGCAAGGAATGTCTCTGAAATGGAAACATGGATTGCTAAAACAAAGGTATGGTATTATTCAGCATTATTGCGCATGTAACATAGTGAAATTAGTTTGTGGTACAAAAACCTACTGAAAAGTTCCCTTTAAGTCTCTGCTTTCATTTACTGATAAGACAAGGAGATCTTGAAAATGGAGTGGAATTCTCATGCAAAGTACATTAAAAAATTTCAGACCTTAAAGAAGTTTTCTGTAAGTTTTAACTTAATGAAAAGATGAACACAAACTAAATTGATATCATATTTACAGAACCTTATAGGTGTCACATCCGTGTTCTGAAAGTACTTGCTGCAATCTCTGCTTTGGTCGTTAGGCGGCGCTGCACTAGCACTCCTGCTTCTGATTGACACCTGCAGTGTGTGGGTGTTTAGTAGTTAGGAGCGAGCATGCTCGCCACTGCTCAATACTCAAACAAGCATTCTCAGGTACTTTCGGTACTCAATCGAATATCATGAGTGCTTTGGCACTATGCTCGAGTCCCTGCCTGGTATTGCCTGCCAAACACAGTAATTATGTAGCCATGTTGGCTACTGGCATTACTTTGATTGGTCAGCCTAATCACTTTATCGGCTCTTATACGAGTATAAGACCCGGCGGCACTGAAGAGTGTGTCATCACTACCCAGCACCTGTAAATAGCTGTACTTTACTGCTGTATATAGTCACTGGAGTTGCATTTTTGGTAATAAATTGGTTAATGAGGGAAAAAGTGGGGGAGTCTTTATTTAAATAATCAAATTTTTCATGTGTGTGTGTGTGTGTATGTGTGTGTGTGTATGTGTGTGTGTGTGTGTGTGTGTGTGTGTGTTTTATAACTGGGTTAGTAATGAGGGTGTCTGATAGATGCCTCTCCATTACTAACCACTGGGCTTGATGACAGCTGATATTACACAGCTGACATCAACCCTCATAAATTTCACCCCGATTGCCAATGCACCAAGGTAAGTGGAAAGAGCCTAGGCAGAGCGCAAAACTTGACACATATTATGGGATGTGCCAAATCTGGGGCAGCTGTGTGCTGGTATCTTTAGGTGGGAAGGGCTATATATCCATGGACCTTCCCAGGCTGATAATACCAGCCCACAGTTGTCTGCTTTACCTTTGCTTTTTTATCAAAAATAGGGGGGACCCCATGACATTTTTTAAATTATTTATTTAGTTCCCAGTTCTTGAAGTTGGAAATGGGTCCAGGCATCTTCTCTATTTTTTCCCATTCCATCTGAGCTTTGTTTCCATCCATTGCAGCAATTTTCCTGCCTCTCAGCCATTCCATTAGGGTCTTTATTTAAAATGCTTGAATTTCCCATTGACTTCTATTATACTCAGTACTCAAGTTGAGCCTGTCTGAGTGTCCAACCTGCTCGATTCTAGTACTGAGCACTCAAGCATTTCAGTGCTCGCTCATCACCAGTGTTTTGCTTTTATACTGCAGAGACTAGTTCTCGCTTTCTTGTCCAACTGTGTTTTGCTGCTATAAGCTGGTAGGTAGCTCTTTGCTTCTTCTATGGAATCCCCACAAGACAGTCTCTAGATGCCAGTTCTTAGTTAGTTCAGCTCGATCTAGGTTTTCTGTTACTTGGTTCTTGTATACTGTTGTGTATTTTCCATGTTCTGACTCCAGCTTTAATTTTGACTACCCAATTGTATCCTGATTTTGTTCTTGATGAGACTTCTCAGTATTGACCCCCCCATGATGACCTCTCTTGCCTTTCACTCACTATTCCGGCCAGCAACCCTTCTGTGGAAACAGTCCAGTAACTACCATTGTAAGATCAAATCTCTGTACAGAGGTTAAAGGGTGAATATTGGGGTTCTTCTGGGATCTTTTGGCAAGTCTGATCTAGGTAGCCTTTTTGTTTCTGTGGCCTCTGACAGATATAACAAGAGGGGCTGTTAAATTAACATTTGCCATACGAGGGTAAATTGATGTCATAGAGTCACTTGCTCAAGCGCCCGCTTTTTAGGGAAGAACTGGTATGTAAAGCCTGCTCCAGCTCTGGTATACCGAGCTGGTCTGTGTACAGCCATTCATTTTATCATTTGTCCAGATGTAATTTTCATTGATTTAAAACTGATAATCATTCAATGGACGTTATAAAAACTGAAAAGACAAAGCAGGGGGGCGCAAATGGTATCTTATCCGGTGGTACCAAAAGGAGTTAATTTGGTGCACTAATCTGGTGTGGTCGTGTTAAAGACACAACCACTAAAACCATGTAATAAAGATGGCTGCTGCAGAACCCATGAAGATAGTGTGACGCCCTGGGCAAGCCAGGGGTCACAGGTAATGACATCACACACCCTACACCCCGGTTAGGTACACCTTAGCTAGACCTGAAATCCTTGTTGCCTTCCTCCAGGGGCTGATGTCCACACCAGGGGGTGGGCTAGGCGGTTGGCTCCGCCCTCCGAGGAGTTCACAGTCTTGGAGGCGGGAAAACCAGGCAGTTGAAGGGAGTTAGAGTTTGGAGGAGGAAGTGTGAGGAGTGAAGTAGAAGGAGGGAAAGTAGTGGAAGGAGAAAGTGACAGTTTGGAAAGCCTGAAGTTGGTCCGGGTGTGTGCCCCGGACTGAGACAGCAAGGTTAGCAGAGGGTGGTGACCGTCTGCAGGAGAGGCTGATCGGAGGTTGCCGAAAGGACCGTGGACGGGTGGTGGCCCAGCGGTACCGGACCGGTATACAAGGAGAAGCCAGCACTATTGGCAGGGGCCTTTCGGATCCCGGCAAGGCTAGGAGTCGCCGTGAATTTGCCAAATCCGTCAGTGAAGGGGACCTCCGGGTCTCCCAACAACAAAGTCCCAATTGAAGCCAACAGTCCAACCGTAGGAGAGAGACACCGCCACCGCCAAGGCACCAGTTTCTCAGGGCCAGCGCCTGCGGGCACAGAGGGGCTCCTCCGGCCCATATCCAAGTCGGGGAGCGGGTTACCAGTGGGAACCCATCGCTACCAACATTACACTAGGTGCAGGGACAGAGACCGTCACCGCCAACTACCGGGGAAAAGCAACAGCAGCCGTCCGTGGGAACCGTCTTTCCAGCCGTGTGTTTTACTGAGAACTGTGTCAACGTCTCAGGCTGAGTGAGTACCACCGTGCCGGGCGGCACAGCGCTGCCCCCGCGACCCTGCACCTCACCAGGCCCCACACCTGGCCTGCCATCCATCCCTACCTCATCACCAGGCCCCGGGACAACCAACCCCCTACCCACGGAGGGGAGAACTAATATCTAGCTGCTCCATACCATCACTCCCGGGATCCCCATACAGAGCAGCGGTGGTGTCCACACAATCACCACAACCGTGGGTGGCGTCAAGGACAATAAATCCCCAAAACCAACCCCCCTTTTCACTCACGGGCGAGGTGCGCCGCTCGAGTCCCCGGGATCCGGCCCATCGCTCGAGCCACCGAGCAGCAGCGGCTGCAGCAGCAGCGGCAGCCGGACCCGAGCAGTGGGAGAGCGCGGCGTCCCCTCCTCCGCCCGCGACAACAGCGATGAAGTGGATTGTAGAAAAGGATTTTCCGCACTGCTAGAAGATCAATGAAGATCGATGGAGATTAAAACATCTGATTTTATTGTTCTACGCGTTTCAGAGCTGTATAACCCCTTCTTCAATAACAAAATCAATAATGTACACTCATGGAATGAAGATACTTGAATAGCAATCACACCATTTAATAATTCAGTGCAATTCCTGCATAGCCACTTTTCCATGTTCCCCACTTTCCTTGCCTAAAAATGTAGAATTTCAGTATTTTCAGAGTATTCTAAGTTCTGTAAATTGCCACTGAAAATGACTTGGATATGTTAGTGGACAGTAGAATTTTATGAGGCAATCAGTGCCAGGCAGCTGCTGCTAGACAAAAAAAAGTGGGATGCTTAAGAGATGTGTCACGGGTGTGTCACGTGTGACAGACAGTCATGTGGTTTCTGGCCATAGAAGGTCACAGTGTTTGGCTACGCAGAATGCTCCCTGACTTTCCATTGTTCCTGCTGTCAGTATTAATTGGTATAGGTAGTGTGACGCCCTGGCACACCAGGTAGTCACACATAGGCCCCCGCATAACACCTTCCCACACAGGGTTACATTCAACCGACCTGAAATCCTAGCCACCCCCCTTTGGGTAGTACAGACACACCAGTGGGCCGGACCAGGCGGATGAGAAATGCCCACCTAGGGGTCTGGAGAACCCAGGGCGGGAAAAGAAGTGAGTCAGAGTAGTTTTGGAGTTCAAGTTGAGAGGAGGGAGGTGGTAGTTGACAGGCGTCGGGGTTGGAGCCCTGGTGTACTGGCTAGGTGGCAGACAGTGGCCAGTGTCAGCAGGAGACGGGAAGACGGCTGTCGGAGATCCGAGGTGGACCGGAGCAGGGTTGTAGCCCGCCGGTACCGACACCGGAGAACCGACCCAGAAACCGTGCACACAAGAGGGTACCTGGACCTTAAAGCCAGGACCGAAACTAAAGGCCTAGCTAATTAACCAATTGAGGGCAGGATTATAGGTCCTGTCCCAACCTAAGTCCCGAAAAGAGACAACCACCCACCGAGAGGGATAGGGCATCCGCCAGGGCCCGGTAGATCCCAAGGGTCAGCATCTGCGGGCAAGACTCCCAACCAAAGGACCGGGAGCAGACTCCCGTGTTTCACACCGGGAGGTCCAACAAACAACACAAAGCGTGCAGAGGAGAGAGACATTGACCACTAGTCCGGGTGTGGGACCAGATGCACCCGTCAGCGGCGGCCGGCCACCAACACCTTGGTTACCAAAAAGGACTCTGTGTTTATTGACTCCACACATCAGTGCAACCTCATCCAGCACCAGGACAACCGAACTGTAAGTTCACTGGTCCCTGCAACCCTGCACAACCCTGGGCCCCGGGGCATCCATCCCTACCCACGGAGGGGTTAATATCCACCTGCCATCCCATCGCCCCCGGGTACCCAATAACAGCAGCGGTGGTGCTACATCTCACCACACACCATGGGTGGTGTCACAGACTAATTACAGCAAATCCCGTACAAATACATCCCCTTTTATTCGAAGTGTCCGCTTGACCCTGGGTCCGGAAGAACCCCCTCGAGCCATACCATAGATCCGGATCCGAGACGCCAGACGGCTGGCGTGGGGGCGGCACAGTAGCTTTTCTGCTGGATTCATCTCTCTCCCTTTTGGACCCAGCAGGAGCTTGACTTCTACCCAGTTGTTGATTATCACTATTAAACAAAGGCGGATCCCCAGCACAAAGAACGTCCAGAGAAACTTGAAATAAATTTTAAATTTCATTTTATTCCAATAATGGTTAAAAAAGGGGGAAGAAGGACTAAAACATAATTCCTCCGAGCTATGCGTTTCCGACGTCTGAAACGCGTAGATCAGAGGAGTTATGTTTTATTCCTTCTTCCCCCTTTTTAACCATTATTGGAATAAAATGAAATTTTGACTTTATTTCAAGTTTCTATGGACGTTCTTTGTGCTGGGGAGCCACCTTTTTTTGATTGACTACAACCTTCATGACCCACGAGCACCATAAGGATTTTCCTTCCTGGAATGACTACAGGGTGGTGAGCTGATTCACTCTTTTGTATGATTATCAGTATTACCTTGGTGCTTAAATACACCTTCCTTCCTTTGGACTGTGTTGGTGATATTTTCAGTTCCTTCAAGCCGAGGGGGCAAGAAGGTGGCTTGTACTTCTCTGTGGTATCATTGCTGAAAACTCTGCTGAACTTGTACGTGAGTCATCTAATGATAAGTAGTTCATGCTTTTCCCACTGTGTGTCCTCCTTGTGTTTTCTATATTTGTTTAGGGGTTTTGATGAAGAGGTCATTCCATCTGTTCCCTATTTAGAGCCCAGCGCTAGGGATACCTAGGGTCAGGTATCTGGTTTGGCGCATAGGCGCAGAACCTATCTAGGTAGGCGAGGGACCCCAGGGACCAGCGGGGTAGGTTTGGTCAGGGGTCACCATCTTCCCTCTCCCTAGACACAGGGTTTCCCTTCCCTTTCGCCATGTGTTCGGTACTTCCCCGTAACTAGCACGATAAGATGCATAGATAGTCATGACAAGAACATAGTTTTGCCTCTATTCAAGTTACTAGCATGCTCATACTTAGAACACTGTGTACAATTTTTTTTTTTCTGGTGTATAGCTGAACTAGAGCAGGTGCAGAGAAGAACAACCAAGGTTATTATAGGGAATCTGTCAGCAGGTTTTTCCTACCTCATCTGGGAGAAGCATGATGTAGGCAAAGAGACCCTGAATCCAACTATGTATCACTTAGATTACTGGATGCAGCTGTTCTGACACAATCAGAATTTTTTGATTAGGCTTGTAGCAGAGCTGAGAGAGCTGCCCCCGCCCACACCAGGCTCTCTATAGAGATTATACCTTGATAGTGAGATGTCGATAAGAAGAGAGGGTGTGCTAGACTGCCGTGCACGTGACATTGTAGTCCGAGCAATGAGACGTCCTTCTGTGTTCTGTTGCTTTTATATTTACTATATATAGGCTGTTCAATGGTCATTTTTTACATATGCATATGCCTGTATCTATCCCAAAGGGCTATCCTCTATCCTCATTTAGTATAAAAAAAAGTTTCACTATCATTAGAAATAGGTCATTAAACACACTGCTCTTACAGTAAAGAATACCTCTCTGCCACACCAGGTTGTGATGGTTGAGTCATGGAATAAATTAAACCAGGGCCTGGATCTGTTTCTTGAAAAATCGGATATAACAGGTCCTGTATAGTGGATTTCTGGAGATGGGATATTGATTCAATAAATAAATATTCAGGAAATTATTTTTCTGTTAGTATAAGGTATTTAGCATCTGCCTCATGAGACTTTCTGCCTTCCTCTGGATCCACCTTGTACCAATATACCGTATTTTTCGTTTTAAAAGACGCACCGGATTATAAGATGCACCCCAAATTTAGAGGAGGAAAATAGGAAAAAATAAATTTTAATGTTAAAATGTGGGTCCATCTTATAATTGTAGTGCGTCTTAATCCTAATGCCCACAAGGGGGAAGCGGCAGTGGGGGAGCGGATCAGGAAGGTCACAGGAGGCAGGGCGAGGCTGTGGGCACAGAGAAGGAGGGTCGGAGATACTGCGGGCTTGGGGGTGTCATAGCGGCGGGCACCAGTGATCTGCCTGCAGGCTGCAGGGGTGTTGCGGTGGTGGACACCATTGATCTGCCAGCAGGCTGTTAGGGTGTCACTGCAGTGGACCAACTGAAGAGGGTCACAAGACGGGGTGTTTTGGCAGCGAGTGCCATTGATCTGACTGCGGGATCTGTTGAATCTCCCGTAGTTGACAAGATGGACTTCAAGAGAATAACTGCGGAGGCGGCGCATGCGCAGATAGGACTCTGTGGACATTTTCTTGAAGTCCAATACGTCAATGTGCACACGTGCCACCTTCGCGCCCATTTTCTTGAAGTCCATCATGTCAACCACAGACAATTCAATGGAGCCCGCAGTCAGATCCAAGACACCCCGTCCTGTGACCCTCCTGAGTCGTGCCAATGCAGTGACAACCACACAGCCCGCAGTCAAACCAATGCACCCGCTGCTGAGACATCCCATCCTATGACCCTCCTGATCCTCTCCACTGCTCCTCTGAGCCCTCAGTATCACCGACTCTGCCTCCTATGACCCCGCTCCACCATCGCCGCCCCAGTTAGCCATATCTGGATTGTAAGATGCACCCCCATTTTACCTCCAGTTTTGGGGGGGGGAGCGCGTCTTATAATCCGGGAAATACGGTAGGTTAGATATGTTGGAGCTGTGTATGGAACTATATAACAAACTCTGATTTCTTCGGTCAGGATATCCCATGGCTTGTGAAGGCTCTATCTGGGACAATCCCCTGGCGTTCCCGTAATCACACGTTTTTTACATGCTTCTTTTCACCAAAGCTCAGTCATTTTCATCAGGTTAACATGCTTCAACACCAGGATAACATGCTCATCTTGGTGTCAAACCTCCGCATGATATTGTTATAAGGATTTCTCGGCTGACAGGATGATGTATCTTCCTGAATACAATTATTCATGGCAAAATTCAAGTGTGCAAAGTAGGGGATATTTCTACTACACCCCTGAGTATCTTTGCTCAGATAGAAAGAGGTTAGAAGTTTTATACAGAATGACAGTGAAAAATTCTTCTTGTGGAGCACGAGACAGGCATAAAAAGAGGAAGGTAAATGCTGCTACCCTTCCGAAAACCCTATGGGGAATAATAACAGGGAAAGCCGTTATTGTTGTCTGATAAAATATAGTGGTAGGAACTTAGAAAGCTTTTTTCTTGCCCGTTATTCTCCCGTGAAGATCACTACATGTGACACCTTTAAAAAAAAAAAAAAATTATATCTTTGTGTGAAACTTACAGCGGGGATAAAGATTGCGTGTGACGGTAAATACGCCGAAATCCTTCCTACAGACACAACAAAGGTGAATATAAATGCGTTTCTCGCCGCCGCGCTTTTTATATGAGCACATCAATGTTGTATCATCCCCAAAAAAAGGTTACATTTCTCCATCTATACCTTCGGCTTGGGACAGCTCATAGAGTCCCACGGCTTCCAGTATCATCTCTATGCCGATGACACACAGATCTACCTCTCTGGACCTGACATTACCTCCCTACTAACCAAAATTCCACAATGTCTGTCTGCTATTTCATCCTTCTTCTCGGCGCGATTCCTAAAACTTAACATGGACAAAACAGAGTTTATTGTCTTTCCTCCTCCTCACTCATCTCCTCCAACAAGCCTTTCCATCACACTTGATGGTTGCTCACTCTCCCCAGTCTCACAAGCTCGTTGCCTTGGAGTGACCCTCGACTCTGCTCTATCCTTCAAGCCACACATCCAAGCCCTCTTCACCTCATGCCGATTACAACTCAAAAATATCTCCCGGATCCGTGCTTTTCTTAACCAAGAATCTGCAAAAACATTAGTGCATGCCCTCATCATCTCCCGCCTCGACTACTGCAACCTCCTGCTCTCTGGCCTCCCTTCCAACACTCTTGCACCCCTCCAATCTATCCTAAACTCTGCAGCCCGCTTAATCCACCTCTCCCCTCGCTACTCCCCAGCCTCGCCACTCTGCCAATCCCTTCACTGGCTTCCCATCGCCCAACGACTCCAGTTCAAAACATTAACCATGACATACAAAGCCATGCACAACCTGTCTCCTCCCTACATCTGTGACCTAGTCTCCCGGTACCTACCTGCACGCAACCTTAGATCCTCACAAGATCTCCTTCTCTGCTCCTCTCTTATCTCCTCTTCCCACAATCGTGTACAAGATTTCTCCCGTGCATCCCCCATACTCTGGAACGCTCTACCTCAGCACATCAGACTCTCCACGACCGTGGAAAGCTTCAAGAGGAACCTCAAGACCCACCTCTTCCAACAAGCCTACAACCTACAATAGCCTTCAGCCCAGTAGACCACTGCGCAACCAGCTCTGTCCTCACCTATTGTACCATCACCCATTCCCTGTAGACTGTGAGCCCTCGCGGGCAGGGTCCTCTCTCCTCCTATACCAGTCTGTCTTGTACTGTTAATGATTGTTGTACGTATACCCTCTTTCACTTGTAAAGCGCCATGGAATAAATGGCGCTATAATAATAAATAATAATAATAATAATAATAATAATTTCAAGATCCATACAATACAATTGGCATCTCAGTATTGAGTCTTTTTCTAAAAACAAAACAATCTCCCGACAGGACTATATAGGAAAAGCATTTACTTACTTCTGCTAATGGAAAACTGCGATAACGATCTTTGAATAATAGGTTTTAGAAACATCAGCTACCGGGCCTTGTGTAGCAGCTTTATCAGTCAATACAGCCATCCTCTTTGAAAAAGGAATGTGCCGTCTAAAAAAGAAAAAAAGAAGAAGAAGACGAAGGAGATGCGCTTTGTAGGTTGCGTTCAGCTCCTCATGATGCAGAATTTCCTCCTTCATCACTGCTTTAATAAATGAAAATTACACTTGCAAGAAAAGGGGAATGTGATTATTTTGCTGGAGATTTTGCTGATTAGTCAATTGCTCGGCTCCTGTTGGAAGCCACTTGTGTCAAGTTTCTGTACAGTTTTCTTCGAGAAAGTGAGAGGGATCCTTACTGTACCTCAGCTGAATGATTTTTCAATTAGTCTGTGTTGTTCCCCGGCTGCTCTCCTCCAGTACTCATATATTGGTGGAGCAGAACAAATGTTTAGTACAATTTATGATCCTTAGAGAGGCTGTTTGTCAAGAAACAATATCTGAGCCACTATTATTGTGGAAATGCAAACTCATGTCTTTGTTTATTTTATAGCAATGTTTCTGCCGATTGTTACAAAGATAAACGGCGCCTTGTTTACCTCTGGCTTTTACCGCTGCAGGGCATTGCCGGCTTTGATATGTTAGAAGGAAAAAAGAACTATAAATTTCTCAAGTAGGTCGCTGCTTGGCGTTAACATGTAAGATCGCATGAAAAAATAGCAATGTGAAGATATTCTGTCAAAGCAGTAACAATATGGGGGGCAGAGGTAGCGGGAGGACCTGGATCCCAATGATGAAGAAAGCCTCTCTGGTGCTCCTACACCCCAACAAAAAATGTACAATGGGCCTCCAAGTATCATGTCTTTATAGTGTAGCTATCACCATATATATATAAAAATGATAGTTACTTAGTTACATAGTTACTTAGGTTGAAAAAAGACCTCAGTCCATCTAGTTCAACCTTCCTCCACCAGTTCTACATTTTGTCCCGTAGGGGTACTTTGCACGTTGCGACATCGCTACTGCGATGTCGTCGGGGTCAAATCGAAATTGACGCGCATCCGGCGCCGGTAACGACGTCGCAACATGTAAAGCCTAGATGCACCGATAAACGATCGCAAAAGCGTCGTAAATCGGTGATCTGTGTAGTGTCGGTCATTTCCATAATTCCGCTGCAGCGACAGGTACGATGTTGTTCCTCGTTCCTGCGGCAGCACACATCACTGTGTATGAAGCCGCAGGAGCGAGGAACTTCTCCTTACCTGCGTCACGCCTGCAATGAGAAAGGAAGAAGGTGGGTGGGATGTTTACGTCCCGCTCATCTCCGCCCCTCCGCTTCTATTGGCCGCCTGCTGTGTGACGTCGCTGTGACCCGCACGACCCGCCCCCTTAGGAAGGAGGCGGGTCGCCAGCCAGAGCGACTTCGCAGGGCAGGTAAGTGCATGTGAAGCTGCCGTAGCGATAATGTTTGCTACGGCAGCTATCACAAGATATCTCATCTGCGACGGGGGCGGGGACTATCGCGCTCAGCATCGTTACAATCGGCTAGCAATGTCGCAGCGTCCAAAGTACCCCTAAGTCACTTAAAACCAACAATGTTTTGTGTACTGAGGAAATCATCCAGCCCTTTTTTAAAAGCTGTTACAGTACCTGCCCCTACTACCTCATGTGGTAGGGCATTCCACTGACTGCTCTAACTGTAAAGAACCCTTTCCTATTTAGCTGCCAGAATTGCTTTTCTTCCACTCGCAGTGAGTGCCCCCTGGTCCTTAGTATTGTCTTTACGTTATGTTACACTTTAAAGTCATGATAGTTGGAGGCCCATTGTAGATTTTATATCGGGGTGTAGGAGCACCAGAGAGGCTTTCTTCACCATTAGGATCCAGGTCCGGCTGCTACCTCTGCCCCCTGTTTTAACACGGATGCCAAACATACCCATGTTATTATATGGTGTTACTCACAGGACCGTGTGACCCCGCATAAACACATGCAGACATGTCCGTTTTTTCTCCAGCAGCACGGGTGTCACACGGATCGGATCGCACACTGATGTGATCTGTGTGACATCAGTGTGACACGTACCGGAAATTTTTAACAAAAATATTTTCTGTATTTACCTGTATCCAGCGATGCTGTCTCCGGCTCTGCTGCCTCCCGCTCCTGACTGCCACTCATTATACTCACTGAATATTCAGTGCCCTGTGGAGCTGAAAGCAGGAGCAGCGCTGAGGACTTCAGTGTCGGGGATCGCATCGCTGGGTGAGTATAAAGCAGAGTGTGTGTGTGTGTGTGTGTTCAGTGTATACATGCATGTGCGCCATGTGAGTGTGTATTTGCTTGGTGTATCCATATGTGTCTGCTATGTGTGTATACATATGTGTGTGACTGTGTTCAGTGTATATATGCATGTGCGCTATGTGTGTGTATGTGCTCGGTGTATCCATGTGTGTCTGCTATGTGTGTATACATATGTGTGTATTATGTGCTCAGTGTATACATGTGTGTGTATGTGTGTGTGTGTGTGTGTGTAGTGAGAACCTGGAAGCCGTAGCATCGCGGGGACAGCATCGGGGACTCATCACAGGTCCCAATGAACTCTGATGAACCCGAGAAACTGTAACGTGGGTGTCACGGGGATGTCATCAGAGTTCATTGGGAACTCCAATGACCTCATGGATGTCACTGTGCTTGCAGAATACTCACCTGTCCCCGTGGTTCTGTCCTCGGTGGTGCTGTCCTCAGCGCTGCTCTGGCTTCCAGGTCCTGAGTGCAGTGAATAACCAATGAATATAATGAGCGGTGGTCAGGAGCAGGAGGCAGAAGAGCCGAAGAAAACAGCCCTGGAGACAGGTGAATATAAAACATCTCTTTTTTTCAGAGACACATGTTTGCTCCGGTACATGTCACACGTATGCAAACGTGGATGTCACACGCATGACACACGTATGACCATAACCATGTGTATGACTTGTACCTGATTAAACATGGACGTCTGAAACCAGCCTTAATGGCAGCCCAGTGAAGCTATCAGACACCAGTCAATGACCCCGGCCAGTATTCCTACATGGATTTCATGTCCGTTTACCTTCTCCCAAGGTATCTTTATGGGACATCAAAGCACAGTTTTTAAGATCGGTGATCTTCAAGAAGTTTGGCAGCCTTCCCACAAACTGACTTCTGTCAAGTGCACAGCCCTTCTCTCAGAGGCTCCTCCTGGCAAACTGACATGTGCCAAAGAAACAGTCTCATTAAAATTTATGAGACACACCTGTGAAGCCCTGTCACAAACGGTCCATAAAATCCCATGTACATAATCCCCCCTTCATTCCGAGTGGCCGTGCGACCCCGACCCCGGGTCCATAGACCCCTCGAGCCACCATGGATCTGGATCTGAGCAGCGCCGGCAGCCTGTTGACACGGGAGCAGTACATACCCATGGGTGGAAGCATGTGTATAGCCAGACCCCTCCACCTCTCCAACTATCCATAAACCTGATCCTTGACCTCCTTAACAAAGCTTGTGGCACTACAGGTTCCAGAGTAGACATTTCTGTTTACATCTCAGAAGGCAACCACCTCTGGGATACATACCGGCCATTCACAATGTCGTACTCTTACAATATATACACAGTTAGGAAAATAAGTATTTGTTACACTGTACAGAGGTCTGTAATTTTTATCGTAGGTACATTTCAACTGTGACTGACAGAATCAAAAAGAAAATCACATTGTATGATTTTTAAATAATTAATTTCCATTTTATTGCATGAAAAAAGTATTTGATCACCTACCAACCAGCAAGAATTCTGAGATCAAAATAGAAATTTTTGGTATGAACTCCACTCACCGTGTTTGGAGGAAGAAAAAAGAATAAGTACAATACCAAGAACACCGTCCCAACCGTGAAGCATGAGGGTGTAAACATCATACTTTGGGGGGAGGTTTTCTGCAAAGGGGACAGGATGACTACACTGTATTGAGATGAGAAAGGATGAGGTCATGTATCGCGAGATTGTGGCCAACAACCTCCATCCTTTAGGGTACTGTCTCACTAAATGACGTACCAGCGCTTCCGACCACGATACGACCTGGTCAGGATCACTGGTACGTCGCTACAGCGTCATTGGTGAGCTGTCAAACAGTGAGATCTTCCCAATAACGCAGCAACGATACGGCAGCCACTGGGACCCTGTCACATAGCACGATTCTGTCGCGGGCGGGGAGGAGGGTGTCAGCACACTACGCTCGTCCCCTTCTGCTCGGGTCCGGCGGCCGCTGCTCAGTGGTGGCTCGAGCCGTAGGCCGGATCCCGGGGGTTTCTCGAGCGGCACTCCTCGCCCGTGAGTGAAAGGGGTTTGTTGGGTGCGGGGATTGTTATAGTTCGTGACGCCACCCACGGTTGTGGTGATTTCACCACCGCTGCTCAATGCGGGGGTCCCGGGGATGGTGATGCGGAGCAGCCAGGTGTTGTGTTGCCCCTCCGTGGGCAGGGGTTGGTGATCCCGGGGCCCGGTGATGGTTTGTGAGGTGCAGGGCCTGGTGGGCGCAGGGACGCCAAATTTGGCGACTCCTAGCCTTGCCGGGGTCCGAGAGGCCCCTGCCCTGGTGCTGACTGTCCTTCGGAACACTGCTCCAGACCACCGGGCACACAGCCAACGGGGTCCTTCCAGGAACTTCCAAACGGTCCCCCTCCAGACAGTCACCGCCGTCGCTGACCTTGCTGTTCTGGCCCTACACAAAGCTGGACCCTTCAGGCTTTCCTTCCTTCTTGTCACCTCACTTGCTTTCCTCCTTTACCACTTTTCTACTTTCACTACTTGGTTACTCCTTCACTTAGCTCCTCACTCAAGCTCTGTTGTTTACTCTTGCCCTCCCCGGGCTACTCTGCCTGGTACTTCCCGCCTCCAGAGCTGTGATCTCCTTGGTGGGCGGAGCCAACCGCCTGGCCCACCCCCTGGTGTGAATCATCAGTCTCTGGAGGAAGGCAACAAGGATTTGTAGTTTAGCTGTGATGTGCCTACCTGGAGTGTGGGGTGTGGTGGTGTTGTGACCTGTGACCCCTGGCTTGCCCAGGGCGTCACATTCCCCCTTAGCAAAATGCAGACCGTCCGCGGGCTGCCATCCTACACCGGTTTTATTTTTCTGAAAAAGATAACATTTGGAAAATCAACATATATACATTTTTAATAACTCTTCCCAAGACGGGAGGCACATTTCTTAAACGTTGCAACGGTTTACGGTTACGGTTTCCGCTCTCTCCCACCCAAGCAACCTGGCCCTGATGCTGCCCCTAAAACCGAGGCAGCACCCCTTGACCCACAGTCCAGCACAAGTTACCCGAGCGGGATCTGTCCTTCCCTCCAGAGGGTAGCCACCGGTTCCTTTGGTGGCTGGGCCCTAGCCTGCTCTGCTGAGGGCCCTCCCTCCAACCTGCCTCTCCGGAGGCGGCATTGCGGAAACGGTAACGGTAACCAACATATTTACAAGCCACTAACGTCTGTGGTTGCCCTGCAAGTTCACGGGCTTGTCCATGGATAGTTCCCATGCCATTTTAAACGGTCCCCACGGGGACAACGGTGCCGGCTCCGGCCGGTTCAATCACTTAGAAAATCAGGTAACTGTTCGATAATTATCATTTTCATCATTTTTCAAACTTTCAACAAACAAACAACCACTCTGCACATTCCCTGACCCCTTTTATCACAGAATGGTCTCCCTGTACCTAAGTGGGGGTCTACCTAGGTTGGAACGGGTGGACCTTCGGGGCCCGGTGTCAGTGGTGCTGGGCAGTGGGGTAGAGGGAACAACTGGTTCCACCTCCCGGCTTTCGTGTGGGACAGGTGGAGGCATAGGGGAGCTGGGCATAGGTTCATCCCTGGGCACTGGCATCGGTTCTGGCTCACGGTTGACCGCTTCCACTACTTCTTCATCCACAGGTTGTGGGAACAGTATCACTGGAAGAATCACCGCGCCGTTCTGCATAGGCCAGTCTGCGGGGAAGTCACCCATCACCGTGTGGATCACCTCTTTTTCCTTTTCCGCTGGGGAAGGAGCTGGCACCTCCGGCATGGTCCTCAAGGCTGGTGGGCACCTTTTCAAATGGTCCCAAGAAACCGTGGCCAAAATGCCCCCTTGGTCGCGACTGATCTGGTAAGTCTTTCCATTTTCCCATCCGGTGGGCTGAATGACGTAGGGGGTTTGTTCCCACTGATCATCCAGCTTGTGGGTTTTTCTCTTCCGCTTCAACACCACATCTCCAGGCTGGAAAGGCCCAGCAGCCGCTCTCTGATTGAAGAGCCGCTCCTGCTGTTTTCGACTCTGACCCAGGTTCTTCTCCACATACTCCTGAATCTGTCGGTACTGCACCCTCCGCCGGGCATCCCATTCAGCCGTTGCGGGGAGCGTCTCTGGGGCTTCCAATCCCATTTCCAAATCCACTGGCAGCCGGCCAGGCCGAGCTCTCATCAGATACGCTGGGGTGCACTTTGTCGAGCTGGACGGGATATTATTGTACATATCGACCAAGTCAGGCAGCTTCTCCGGCCACAGGTTCCGTTCCTCTAGTGGCAACGTCTTGAGGAGACCCAGGACTAGATGGTTCATCTTCTCACACATACCGTTGGTCTGGGCATGGTAAGGAGTGGTCCGGATCTTCTTGCAACCATACAGCTGACAAAACTCATGGAATACCTCCGCTTCAAAGGCTGGACCTTGGTCGGTGAGCACCCTCTCGGGGTATCCATGGGGCCGACAGAAGTACGCCTGGAACGCTCTCGCAGCGGTACGGCCGGTTAAGTCCTTGACCGGGACAACCACCATGAACCGAGAATAATGGTCCACTATGGTCAGAGCGTAGGTATACCCACTTCGGCTGGGGGTGAGCTCCACATGGTCCAAGGCGACCAGCTCCAACGGTTGGTGTGTAACGATGGGATGCAGGGGGGCCTTCTGGCTAGCTTCATCCTTCCTCCTCAACGTACAAGGACCACATTCTCGACACCAGGCTTCTACCGATTCCCGCATCCCACTCCAATAGAACCGCTCTCTTAACAGCATCTCCAGCTTCTTCCATCCGAAGTGGCCGGCTCCATCATGGTATGCCTGCAGAACGGTGGGCACATCAGCCTGGGGAATAACCAGCTGGCGGGTCTTCTCGTGGGTCTTCGGGTTAATCAGCTCCCGGTACAGCCTCCCCTGATGCAGGCACAGTCGGGCCCGTTCTTTCCACAAGCGTTGGGCCTCCGCTGGGGCGGCAGGGTCCATCCCGGCGGCGCCTTGCTCTACCAGGTTCTTGACCAAGCGGACCGCAGGCGCATGATTTTGAGCTTCTTGCCACTTCTGACTAGGTAGCGGATCCAGATTCACCCGTTGTTGATGGACATGGATCTTCTCACCTGATGGCCGGTGGAATGCAGGCAACTCGATCTCCTCGAGGTCATCATCTTTGCACTCACCTTCTGACAAGTGGGGCATTCGAGAGAGGGCATCAGCATTGATGTTGACACGACCAGCCCTATATTTGATGGTGAAGTCGTAGTTGGCTAGTCTGGCTACCCACCGCTGTTCTAATGCACCCAGTTTGGCCGTGTCCAGGTGAGTCAACGGATTGTTAT
Source organism: Anomaloglossus baeobatrachus (assembly GCF_048569485.1). Taxonomy (NCBI): domain Eukaryota; kingdom Metazoa; phylum Chordata; class Amphibia; order Anura; family Aromobatidae; genus Anomaloglossus; species Anomaloglossus baeobatrachus. The sequence continues at coordinate 95,859,718 of NC_134353.1, read as the reverse complement.
CCGTAAAAGCGGTGAACTTTGCGGCGGCCAGGTAGTGGCGAAACCGCTCGGTGATAGCCCACACCAGTGCCAGGAGCTCAAGCTTGAAAGAGCTATAGTTCTCAGGGTTCCTTTCGGTCGGCCGGAGTTTTCGACTAGCATAGGCAATCACTTTCTCTTTGCCTTCCTGGACCTGGGATAGGACTGCCCCCAAACCCACATTGCTGGCATCAGTGTGGAGAATGAATGGGCAGCCGTAGTCCGGATACGCCAGGACCTCTTCTCCGGTCAAAGCCTCCTTCAGCTGACGGAAGGACTCCTCATGCCTGTCCTCCCACACCAGTGGGGCTGGTCTCCCCCCTTTGGTCTGTCCCACGAGGAGGTCTTGCATGGAGGCAGCCATCTTCGTGTACCCCTTGATGAAGCGCCGGTAGTACCCCACCAGACCCAGGAACTGCCTTACTTCTCATACTGTAGTTGGTCTCGGCCAGCTCTGGATGGCAGTGATCTTCTCAGGGTCGGGAGCGACACCATCCGCACTCACCACATGCCCGAGATACTGCACCCTGGGCTTCAGCAGGTGGCATTTAGAGGGCTTCAATTTCATCCCGTACTTGGCAAGGGACGCGAACACCTCGGCCAGGTGCTCCAGATGGGCTTCATACGTCTGGGAATAAACAATCACATCATCCAAGTACAGCAGGACGGTCTCGAAGTTTAAATGTCCCAAACAGCACTCCATCAGCCGTTGGAAGGTCCCAGGGGCATTGCACAGCCCAAACGGCATGCTATTAAATTCGCAAAGCCCCATCGGGGTGGTGAAGGCGGTCTTCTCCCGGTCTTCTGGGGCCACGGCCACTTGCCAGTACCCACTGGTGAGGTCCAGGGTAGAGAAATAATTTGCCGTCCGCAGCGCGGCCAACGATTCTTCAATACGGGGCAGCGGGTAGGCATCTTTGTGGGTTATCTGATTAATCTTCTGGTAGTCCACACACATCCGCATGGTACCATCCTTCTTCTTGACCAGTACCAACGGAGCGGCCCAGGGACTACAGCTATCCCGAATGACCCCTGCCTCCTTCATATTCCTCAACATATCTTTGGCACACTGGTAATGTGCAGGGGGAATAGGCCGGTACCTCTCTTTGATAGGGGGGTGTTCACCAGTGGGGATGTGATGTTGGACCCCTTTGATCTGCCCGAAGTCTAGTGGGTGCTTACTGAATACCTGTTCATACTCCTGCACCACCCTGTATACCCCTGCCCTGTGATGTGTAGGGGTATCGTCAGTGCCCACATGTAGCTGTTGGTTCCACTCTTTGACCTCCCCCTGCGGTGGGGAAGTGCTGGTAGCAGGTGGGGAGACTGAGGGACTGGTTTCATGGATGGTGTGAGGATCTAGGGTGAGCAGTTTGGCGATGGTAGCATACCGGGGGAGCCTGACCTCTTCCTCCCCACAATTCAACACCCTCACGGGCACCCTCCCCTTTTTCACGTCTACCACCCCTCGGGCGGCTATTACGGTGGGCCAGTGCTCGGAGGGTATGGGTTCCATCATGGCAGGGTAGTCACGCCCCTGAGGCCCTACGGCTGCCCTACACCAAATCATCATCTCACTTCTGGGGGGCACAAGCAACGGGGCCGCATCCATCACTCTCACGCCACCAATCTCTCCTCCTGTTGAATTTACATGCTGGCGGTACATCAAGGCACGAATTTCACGCTGCACAGCTCTCTGTCAGCTCTCTGCCACCGTGGCGGCCAGCTGTTGCAATAGGGCCAACACATCACCCATACAGTGCTCCATCACATTGGTTCCCAGCACTATCTTCGGGTTATGATCACTGGGCTCATTCATGATCACAATCATACCCTGGTGTTGCAGTTCAGCTTGCCCCACTGTCATGGCCACCTGCTTATACCCCACTTGGGTCAAAGGGAGTCCATTGGCAGCAATCAGCGTTATACTAGTATCTGGGGGTGCCAGCTCGTCCGTCCCCCAATACCGCTGGTACAATGTGTATGGTATGGTGGTTACCTGGGATCCAGTGTCCAAGAGAACCATCACCGGTATACCGTCCACAACCACGGGAATGATGGGTCGAGCTCCGATATACCGATCCCGCCAGTCCGAGGGGCCACGGGGTTCTACTCCTGAGGATTGGCCCGGGGCCCCAGGGGTTGCTCGTTTAACGGGCACTCTCGATAGTAATGCCCCGGCTTACGGCACTTGTAGCAGATTGGAGGCCTGCTCCGCGGGGGATTAGCACCTCTCCGCTGCATCCAGGGTACATCTTCAGGGCTGTCAGCAAGCTGTATCTGTGCTGAAGGCTGAGATCTGGTCAGAGGTTGTAGTGCAGCAAGGATTTTGGCAAGGTCTCCGTCCATACGACGGACCTGGGCTGCCAGTTCTTCCACCGTGCTGCTCGGGGCTGCAGGTATTGGAGAGGTTGGTTTGGCTGAGGCCGCCACAACGGGAGCCGTCTCCACGGGCCACGGGGCGGGTTCCAGAACTTCGGCAGCTGGGGGCTGTAGTGCTTTAATGGCCCGCTCCTTTAACACAGCAAAGTCCACATCAGGGTGTTCCAGGGCCCACAGCCGGAGTTGTTTACGATCCTCAGGGGACCTCATCCCCTGCGCAAATTGCTCCACTAACATCTTGTTGCTATCCGCCTCATTAATAGGGTTCACCCGCTTCAGCGTGCGGAGGGCGGTCTGCAGACGTAGAGCATAGTCCCGAATGCTATCCCCAGCTCGTTGCCGGCACTGGTAAAACTGCATCCTCAGCTCAGCTTCAGTCCGGGTCTCGAAGGCAGTCTGTAGCTTCTCAAAGATGGTGGCTACAGAGAGCCGGTCCCCCTCGGCCCAGGTCTCCGCTTCCTGCTCCGTCGCACCGGTTAGCTGGCCTAGCACTATCGCTGCACGTTGCTTATCAGTCAGGGGGTACAGCTCTAGCAACGGGTTAAGCTTTTTCCGGAAGGCCTGTAGGGCATCCGGTTTCCCGTCATACTGCGGTAGCCAGGCAGCTCCGGGAGCATAGGGCAAGGAGAACGGCATGACCTGAGCGAGCGCGGGGGCCGCGGCACCTCCCGCCGGTACGGCCGGGACCTGGGCAGGCCCATTCCCATCCGCGGGTGCCGCTGCGGCTGAGACCACCGCTCCTCCAGCGGCTCCGTCGGGCGCAGACATCTTGTTTCCGTCCCCCTTAGCTCTTTCCGGCCCCTCCTCTCTCGGGGCGGGGTCTTGGCCTTCGCGCCTCTACTGCTCGAGAAGACGCTCGAGCGGGAACTTTTCGCGCCAAAGATGGCGGCTTCTGCAATTTTTCTGCCGGATACCTCCGGCGGTAACAAGGCGCACCTCTACCAGACGGCAGAGCGGTAAGATCCTGTTCGTGACGCCAAGTTGTCGCGGGCGGGGAGGAGGGTGTCAGCACACTACGATCGCCCCCTTCTGCTCGGGTCCGGCGGCCGCTGCTCAGTGGTGGCTCGAGCCGTAGGCCGGATCCCGGGGGTTTCTCGAGCGGCACTCCTCGCCCGTGAGTGAAAGGGGTTAGTTGGGTGCGGGGATTGTTATAGTTCGTGACGCCACCCACGGTTGTGGTGATTTCACCACCGCTGCTCAATGCGGGGGTCCCGGGGATGGTGATGCGGAGCAGCCAGGTGTTGTGTTGCCCCTCCGTGGGCAGGGGTTGGTGATCCCGGGGCCCGGTGATGGTTTGTGAGGTGCAGGGCCTGGTGGGCGCAGGGACGCGGGGGCAGCGCTGTGCCTTGCGGCACTGTGGTACTCACTCAGCCTGAGACACGGACACAGTTTGTACGGTAAACCAAACGGCTGGTAGGACGGTCCCACAGACGGCTGCACCTGCACTCCCGGTAGGTGACGGTGATGTCCCTCTTCCTTGCACCTATGGTTGACTTGTGGTAGCGGTGGATTCCCTCCGGTTACCCGCTCCCCGACTACAATCTGGGCCGGAGGAGCTCTACACTTTGCCCGCAGGCGCTGGCCCTGAGAAACTGGTGCCTTGGCGGTGGCGGTATCTCTCTGCTTCAGGTTGAGCTGTTGCCTTCAATCGGGACTTGGTTGCTGGGGGATCTACGTCCCCTTCACTGATGGATTCGGCAAATTTGGCGACTCCTAGCCTTGCCGGGGTCCGAGAGGCCCCTGCCCTGGTGCTGACTGTCCTTCGGAACACTGCTCCAGACCACCGGGCACACAGCCAACGGGGTCCTTCCAGGAACTTCCAAACGGTCCCCCTCCAGACAGTCACCGCCGTCGCTGACCTTGCTGTTCTGGCCCTACACAAAGCTGGACCCTTCAGGCTTTCCTTCCTTCTTGTCACCTCACTTGCTTTCCTCCTTTACCACTTTTCTACTTTCACTACTTGGTTACTCCTTCACTTAGCTCCTCACTCAAGCTCTGTTGTTTACTCTTGCCCTCCCCGGGCTACTCTGCCTGGTACTTCCCGCCTCCAGAGCTGTGATCTCCTTGGTGGGCGGAGCCAACCGCCTGGCCCACCCCCTGGTGTGAATCATCAGTCTCTGGAGGAAGGCAACAAGGATTTCTGGTTAGCTGTGATGTGCCTACCTGGAGTGTGGGGTGTGGTGGTGTTGTGACCTGTGACCCCTGGCTTGCCCAGGGCGTCACAATTCAAATCTTGATTAGTATCATAGGCGTGCATCTACATTGCCTTTTCCGCGTCCCCTCTGCTCCGATTGGTGGTCGTAACTGCATTGTGACTGGACGGCCTTGCCTTTAGAGAAGGCAACATAATAGCACTTCCATCCTTCTCCATCCTTGTCCATTCTACAGTCTCGATACAGAATGGACTGTATTACGATCTGCGGCTACACGCGGTCCGGGACAAGTAAATTCAGCCCTCTGAAATGTACTGCGATCTACAAGCCAGAATAGAGGATGGAAACTGCCAAACTGAACGCAGGAGCGATCACGAATCAGAACAGAGAGGGCACGGAAAAAAACGAAGATACACGCCTACGTGAGTCGTGAACGAGGTTGTTGGTTAAGGTGTCAAGCACACCGATGCGTGCTGCCCTGTGAGAGCCCGACAACTGAAAAATGAACCAGAACAGTGTGTAATGATCAGCGATTTCACAGTAAGGGCCAGGTCGCTGCTTAGTGTCACACACAGCGAGATCGCTGATGAGGTCACTGGTACGTCACAAAACCTGTGACTCAGCAGCGATCTCACTATCGATCTTGCTATGTGAGAAGCCCCCCTTAATAAGAGCATTGAAGATGGGTCGTGGCTGGGTCTTCCAGCATGACAATGACCTGAAACACACAACCAGGGCAACTAGATAGAAGCTCCAATAAAAAGCATTTCAAGGTCTTGGAGTGGCCTAGTCAGTCTTCAGACCTGAACTGAAAAGAACATCTTTACAGGGATCAAGCTCAATGTGGCCCAGTGACAGACACATTGGAGGAATGGGCCACAATCCCTGCAGCAGTATGTCCAAACCTGGTCAAGAACTACAGAAAACATCTGACTTCTGTAATTTCAAATAAAGATTTCTGTACTAAATATTAAGATTTTTTTCTAATGTATTAAATACATATTTCATTTGATATAATGCAAATGAATTATTTAAAAATCATACAATGTTATTTTCTGGAACAAAAAAATATTCTGTGTTTCACAGTTAAAGTGTACCTCAGATAAAAATTAGAGCTCTCTTCATTATTTGTCGGTGGGAAAACTTTCAAAATCGACAGTGTATCAAATACTTATTTTCCTCAGCATAAATGGTCTCATCTGTCCACAAGACCCTTTCCCAGAAGGATTTTGGCTGACTATCATACATTTTAGCCAAACTGCAGTCTAGCTTTTGTATGTCTTTGTGTCAGCAGTGGGGTCCTCCTGTGTCTCCTTTACAGCGTTCCATTTCATTCAAATGTTGATGGATGGTTTGTGATGACATTATTGCATCCAGAGCCTTCAGGACAGCTTGTATTTCTTTTCTTACGAATTTGATTTTGGCTGCTTATCCACTATCCGGACTATACTGCATTGCAAACTTTCATTTATTTTTCTCTGCCATCCATGTCAATGAAGATTAAATACATGGGTTGTGAAATGTTTGATTATGTTGCGCACTGTGGACAAAGGACTATCAAGATCTTTGAAGATGGGCTCGTAACCTTGAAAATGTGGATATTTTCCAACAATTTTGGTTATTAAGTACTCAGCTCTTTTCTCCACTTTCTGTTCTCCATGTTTGATGTCACAAACAGATTCACAATGCAAAGCTTGAGTCACCTTGTCCCCTTTTTATCTGGTTACAGGTGTAATTTTCATATTTTCTACAGCTGTTACTTGCTACAAGTGAGTTTGAATGATCATCACAGGCTTGAAACAAAGTTTTTAAGCCACAATTTTGGAAATGTGTTAACAATTTTTGGGTTTTGTGTGAGCTTATGTCCTATTTTCTTTTATTTCCTCTGTGTTTTTGTGTTGTTCCAATACACATAAAAGAAATAAGCAAGTGTATGTCAAAATAGGTGTAATTGTAATAATTTTCTGGATGAAATTCTTCATTTTCTGGAACAATTTCAAGGATGCCAACACTTTTGGGCATTACTGTATATACACAGTGGGTGAAATAAGTATTGACAACCTCACTAATTTACTAAGTAAATATATTTCTATAAGTACTATGACTTTCTCATCAGATGTCAGTAATTATGCATTCAGTGCACACAAAAAAAGAAATCAAACCATAGATGTTCATAAATTTAAGGCCAGCATCCCGGAGTCACCTCTTCACTCTAGATGTTGACACTGGCATTTTGCGGGTACTATTTAATGAAGCTGCCAGTTGAGGACCTGTGAGGCGTCGATTTCTCAAACTAGAGACTGTAATGTACTTGTCTTGTTGCTCAGTTGTGAAGCGCGGCCTCCCCCTTCTCTTTCTACTCTGGTTAGAGCCTGTTTGTGCTTTTCTTTGAAAGGAGAAGTACACACCATTGTAGGAAATCTTCAGTTTCTTGGCAATTTCTCGCATGGAATATCCTTAATTTCTAAGAACAAAAATAGACTGTTGAGTTTCACATGAAAGTTTTCTTTTTCAAGCTATTTTGAGAGTTTAAAGGAACCAACAAATGTAATGCTCCAGATTCTCAACTAGCTCAAAGGAAGGTCAGTTTTATCGCTTCTCTAATCAGCAAAACTGTTTTCATCTGTGCTAACATACTTACACAAGAGTTTTCAAGGGATTTGTAAACATCCATTAGCCTTCTAACACAGTTAGCAAACACAATGTACCATTAGAACACTGGAGTGGCGGTTGATGGAAATGGGCCTCTATACACCTATGTAGATATTGCATTAAAAAATAGATGTTTGCAGCTAGAATAGTCATTTACCACATTACCACATTAACAATGTATAGAGTGTATTTCTGTTTAATTTAATGTTAGCTTCATTGTAAAAAAAAATGTGCTTTTCTTTCAAAAATAAGGAAATATCTAAGTGACCCTAAACCTTTGAACTGTAGTGTATTTGACGCGCCCAAAGGGTTGGGGATTACTCTTCTCTGGGCCGCAGTGCTTCTCTTGGGACCGTGACCCTGGGTGTCAAAAAAATGGCTGGGGATGGGGACGATGGGGGTAGTTGTTCGTGACGCCACCTGTGGTGTGTGGCCAATATGTGTCGCCGTTGCGGGACTTCTCTGCTGAGGCGGATGACTATGCTGCTTGGATGGTTCAGCTGTGGCCCCAGGGAGGATGGTGGTGTTAGTAGTCTCTCAGACACTGATAGCGCTGTCGCAGTAGCACTGGTCAGCGCTGTGATGGGCCCTGTCAACCTTGGATAAGTTGGGAGAAGCTACTGGTGTTTGGAAAAGGTTCATTGTAAGAGTTGCCCCTCCAGCAGTGAGGAGCCCGGGCTGAGCATTCCGCTCCAAGCCTAGGCCCCGTGAAATATAAAAAGATAAGAGAAGATGGGGGTGTCGTGTTACCAGAACTGATGTCCCGGGTAGACTGACTGAAGATTGTGCGAGTTGCTCTTACTTTTACCCCAAGTGGGACCCGCCCCCCAGGTGGTTGTCCTAGTGACTGGGAAATTACCATGCTTCGTGATGGTCAACCCCCTGCCTACCCTAATCCAGCTCCCCAGTGAAAAGGCTCCTAAGCTGTATGTAAAGTGTGAATGTGAAACACCGGTGAGTAACCTCCTCCTTACTCGAGGAGAATACCGCACCTTAACTGAGGTGCAATAATCTGTGGCGACTGGAGCCACAGGGGTGCCACATATGGGGGACCTGCCCTTAACGCCCAATGTAGGCTCTGGGTGTGCTCAAAGCGTTCCGGACCCTTCTTCTCCTCTTCAGCAGACCGACAGGTTTTCAGGTCTTACTAATTTTGGTAGGGTGCCTAACTGGTGCAACATATTTACAATGCAAGTCCTGGCCATACCTTGTCGAATGGCCCAGCTGTCCATTAAACACTTATCTCTTTCTATGCAGTTCCTTTAATCAAAACTATTTACAGTGACATTACCTCAGCATTCTTACTCTCTCTTAACTGCGGCCTCCTGAGGGCCGGCTCCTGCCCCCAGATTCGGTTCATTTTTGTCACAGCGACAGCGAAGCGGAACTAGAATGCCGGCAGCGTCTGGTGCAGATCCTTCATCGGGTGCAGCTCCCAAGCAGCACTCCGGTATAACCCTATGCAGGAGTTGGATCATGATTACCTCAGTCTCTTTCCCCTCGCAGGGCTCCCGGTGTTGATATTGCCAGCGCAGGACTCCCCAGGAACCTGGGTCAACACTTATCGGGGGCGCCCCCCTTTAATCCTGTGGTGCCCCCTCCACTCCCAAATCACAAGATACCGGGTCTGGCATCTCAGGAGTTACAGTTGTGGTATCTGGAGCATCCTCGTCTTCTTCCTTAATCAACATGACTTTTTTTCCCACCTCGGATTGGTCACACGGGGGGGGTGATTCTCACCTCCGGCAGCGGGGCGCCTGTTCGCGCACTTTTCGGGGCTCTGCCCACGGTGGCACATCCCTACCTCTTCCCGCATCCAACGGTTAATGGGGGGTCGTTGCCTTCATTAAACGTCTTTAACACAGTCCTTTAAGGCGCACAGTACCCGTGGTTGCGGGCACAAAATCATGTTCGAGACACCATGTTGATGCACCCATGGGTCGGGGGTTACTAGTCGCTGGGCCATGGTGCATCTCCTGGGATGCCGCAGTGGCCTTGCCCAGTTCTGTGACCTCGGGTGTCAATAAATTGGCTGGGGATGGGGACGATGGGGGTAGTTGTTTGTGATTCCATGATTCCACCTGTGGTGTACGGCCAATATGAGCAGCCGCTGCGGGACTTCTCTGCTGGGGCGGATGATTAGGCAGCTCGGATGGTTCAGCACCTCCAGAGGCAGAGCTGTAGCCCCAGGGAGGATGATAGTGATAGTAAACTCTGAGAAAACTGATAGCGCTGGGGGCGCAATAGCATGGGCGCCGACAGTAACAGGACGATACAAGTGGTGCAGTTCAAGATCTCTTTACTCACTGCTCATACATTCAACCATTGGAAACTGGCGATCCCCGCTGTGATGGGCTCCAGCCGATCCCGGATACTTCGGAGGTCATGACTGGCGGTCCCTTCTGTTAGTTTCTTTTCAATGGTCTCCCTCAACCTCAGCTTCTTGGCTGTGGAGTAAATCACGGGTGCTTGCTGCACTCCCTGCGGACCCTGGGATTCCCCTTATTTTCCTTAGAACCCGGGTTGAGTTTCCCGCTCCAGACCACGGGCCCCAAACTGTTGGTTGTTTGCTGCTCCTCCAAAGTGCGACCTCACATGGACACTGTCTGGTGCAGACTGCCTATTGTGTGTTGGATGGCTCCTCACTTCCCCCTGTGGGTGCCCCACCTCCCGGGTCCCTGACTAGTGGGCATGAGGTGTCATACCTCGTGATGGCTACCCTAGCACCTACTCTAGCCCGGTCCCAGTGACAGAACCCCCATGTTATTTGTTGGTTGTGGTTGTTACCGGTGATGACCTCCTCTGTATCCAAGATGAATACTGCACCTTAAGTGAGGTGCAGTAACCTGTGGCGCCAGAAGCCGCAAGGGTGCCACATATGCAATAATGTGAAATGACACAGGGAAAAATTATTGCACTCATGAAAAAAAGAGATAACAATCCATGGAAAGTCATGACACCAGCTGAAATCTATCAGTAATTAGAAAGCAATCTTGTCAGTTAGTGAAAATTTTGATCAGCTGGCTCGACCAATGACCTATAAAAAGGTGTCCATTACCAAAATGTCGCACAAGAAACATCTCATGATGGGTAAAATCAGTGAGCTGTCTAAAGACTTTCACAACTTTGCTGCTGCAAGACATACTGATGGCATTTGTTACAAAAGATTTTCTAAACTAACGAAGTTTCCAGTGAACACTGTTAAGACGATAATCCAGAAGTGGAAAGAACATCATTTTATCTTAAACCAACAATGATTGGGTGTTCCCAGAAAGGTTTCAGACAGGCGAGTTATCAGAATTATCAAAAGAGTTATCCAAAAGCCAAGCACCATCTGTGAAGAGCTAGGAAGAGACCTGGAATAAGCAGGCATAATTGTTTTAAAGAAAACAATATGTAATGTAGTCAAACTACATGGCATGCAAACATGCTCACCATGCAGGACTCCATTGCTGAACAAAAAGCATATTCAAGCACATTTAAAGTTTGCTCAACAATATTTAGAAAAGCCGGTGAAATAATGGGAGAATATAGTCTGGTCACATAAGACCTAAATTGAACTGTTTGGATGCCATAATGCACACAATCTTTAGAGGCCAAAAGGTGCTGTATATCCTCCCTAAACTACCATACCAACATTGAAATTTAAAGGTGGGAACATCATGGTGTAGGGCTTTGTCAGCATATGGCACTGGAAAGCCTCAACTAATTGAAGAAAAGATTAATGGATAAAAGTACTGAGACATTCTTGATAAACATACCCCTATGGATTTAAATAGCTAGGTCTCCCAGCAAGCTTTGCTGACCATGCAAAGCCATTTGTGTACTGTCCCCCTTTGGTGAAGGATCTGCTGAGGATTCGTTCTGAAGTAAAATTTTTTGGTTGTATCACCCTGTTTGTCACATGTACCTTCTGTTGTATTAGTACAGTAGTGGTCCTAGTTAGCTGCACCACCCCACTCCTCAACTAGGACTATAGTAGAGATTTTTTGGGGTTTCAGGCCTGCTCGACGACAGGTGGAGATCCTGTATATGATCTGGCTAGGAGTACAGGGTACAGCGCTAGATGAAGGTAGGAGGTGTCCAACTACCCTCTCACTAGCACCAGGGCCTACCATTGTTATTGTGTTCCTGGTGTTTTCCCTTGTTTGTGGTGGTGT